>NW_025750344.1:0-19592 GCF_021184085.1 Oncorhynchus gorbuscha | reverse complement strand
GTCAGCTAGCCTACAAAGTCAACAACGCAGCCACTGCCAGCTAGCCTACTTCAGCAGTACTGTATCATTTTTAATAATTTTAGTCAATAAGATTCTTGCTACGTAAGCTTAACTTTCTGAACATTCGAGACGTGTAGTCCACTTGTCATTCCAATCTCCTTGCATTAGCGTAGCCTCTTCTGTAGCCTGTCAACTATGTGTCTGTCTATCCCTGTTCTCTCCTCTCTGCAAGACCATACAAAACGCTCCACACGCGTGGCCGCTGCCACCTCAATCTGGTGGTCCCAGCGCGCACGACCCACGTGGAGTTCCAGGTCTCCGGTAGCCTCTGGAACTGCCGATCTGCAGCCAACAAGGCAGAGTTCATCTCAGCTATGCCTCCCTCCAGTCCTCGACTTCTTGGCACTGACAGAAACATGGATCTCCACAGATAACATTGCTACTCCTACTGCTCTCTCTTCGTCCGCCCACGTGTTCTCGCACACCCCGAGCTTCTGGTCAGCGGGGTGGTGGCATAGGGATCCTTATCTCTCCCCATGTGGTCATTCTCTCTTTCTCCTTACCCATCTGTCTATCGCCTCCTTTGAATTTCATGCTGTCACAGTTACCAGCCCTTTCAAGCTTAACATCCTTTCATTTGCTCGCCCTCCAGGTCCCCTCGAGAGTTCATCAATGAGCTTGATGCCTTGATAAGCTCCTTTCCTGAGGACGTGACTCACCTCTCACAGTTCTGGGCGACTTAACCTCCCCACGTCTACCTTTGACTCATTCCTCTCTGCCTCCTTCTTTCCACTCCTCTCCTCTTTGACCTCACCCTCTCACCTTCCCCCTACTCACAAGGCAGGCAATACGCCGACCTCATCTTTACTAGATGCTGTTCTTCCACTAACCTCATTGCAACTCCCTCCAAGTCTCCGACCACTACCTTGTATCCTTTTCCCTCTCGCTCTCATCCAACACTTCCCACACTGCCCCTACTCGGATGGTATCGCGCCGTCCCAACCTTCGCTCTCTCCCCCCGCTACTCTCTCTCCTCTTCCATCCTATCATCTCTTCCTCTGCTCAAACCTTCTCCAACCTATCTCCTGATTCTGCCTCCTCAACCCTCCTCTCCTCCCTTTCTGCATCCTTTGACTCTCTATGTCCCCTATCTTCCAGGCCGGCTCGGTCCTCCCCTCCCGCTCCGTGGCTTGACGACTCAATGCGAGCTCACAGAACAGGGCTCCGGAAGGCCGAGCGGAAATGGAGGAAAATCTCCCGCCTCCCTGCGGACCTGGCATCCTTTCACTCCCTCCTCTCTACATTTTCCTCCTCTGTCTCTGCTGCTAAAGCCACTTTCTACCACTCTAAATTCCAAGCATCTGCCTCTAACCCTAGGAAGCTCTTTGCCACATTCTCCTCCCTCCTGAATCCTCCGCCCCTCCCCCCCCTCCTCCCTCTCTGCAGATGACTTCCAACCATTTTGAAAAGAAGGTCGACGACATCCGATCCTCGTTTGCTAAGTCAAACGACACCGCTGGTTCTGCTCACACTGCCCTACCCTGTGCTCTGACCTCTTCTCCCTCTCTCCAGATGAAATCTGCCTTGTGACGGCCGGCCGCCCAACAACCTGCCCGCCGACCCTATCCTCCTCTTCTCCAGACCATTTCCGGAGACCTTCTCCCTTACCTCACTCGCTCATCAACTTATCCCTGACCGCTGGCTACGCCCCTTCCGGGCTCTTCAAGAGAGCGAGAGTTGCACCCTTCTGAAAAAACCTACACTCGATCCCTCCGATGTCAACAACTACAGACCAGTATCCCTTCTTTCTTTTCTTCTGCAACTCCTTTGAACGTGCCGTCCTTGGTCAGCTCTCCCGCTATCTCTCTCAGAATGACCTTCTTGGATCCAAATCAGTCAGGTTTCAAGACTAGTCATTCAACTGAGACTGCTCTTCTCTGTATCACGGAGGCGCTCCGCACCGCTAAAGCTAACTCTCTCTCCTCTGCTCTCATCCTTCTAGACCTATCGGCTGCCTTCGATACTGTGAACCATCAGATCCTCCCTCTCCACCCTCTCCGAAGTTGGGCATCTCCCGGCGCGGCCCACGCTTGATTGCGTCCTACCTGACAGGTCGCTCTACCAGGTGGCGTGGCGAGAATCTGTCTCCTCACCACGCGCTCTCACCACTGGTGTCCCCCAGGGCTCTGTTCTAGGCCCTCTCCTATTCTCGCTATACACCAAGTCACTTGGCTCTGTCATAACCTCACATGGTCTCTCCTATCATTGCTATGCAGACGACACACAATTAATCTTCTCCTTTCCCCTTCTGATGACCAGGTGGCGAATCGCATCTGCATGTCTGGCAGACATATCAGTGTGGATGACGGATCACCACCCTCAAGCTGAACTTCGGCAAGACGGAGCTGCTCTTCCTCCCGGGAAGGACTGCCCGTTCCATGATCTCGCCATCACGGTTGACAACTCCATTGTGTCCTCCTCCCAGAGCGCTAAGAACCTTGGCGTGATCCTGGACAACAAACTGTCGTTCTCAACTAACATCAAGGCGGTGGCCCGTTCCTGTAGGTTCATGCTCTACAACATCCGCAGAGTACGACCCTGCCTCACACAGGAAGCGGCGCAGGTCCTAATCCAGGCACTTGTCATCTCCCGTCTGGATTACTGCAACTCGCTGTTGGCTGGGCTCCTGCCTGTGCCATTAAACCCCTACAACTCATCCAGAACGCCGCAGCCCGTCTAGTGTTCAACCTTCCCAAGTTCTCTCACGTCACCCCGCTCCTCCGCTCTCTCCACTGGCTTCCAGTTGAAGCTCGCATCCGCTACAAGACCATGGTGCTTGCCTACGGAGCTGTGAGGGGAACGGCACCTCAGTACCTCCAGGCTCTGATCAGGCCCTACACCCAAATAAGGGCACTGCGTTCATCCACCTCTGGCCTGCTCGCCTCCCTACCACTGAGGAAGTACAGTTCCCGCTCAGCTCAGTCCAAAACTGTTCGCTGCTCTGGCTCCCCAATGGTGGAACAAACTCCCTCACGACGCCAGGACAGCGGGAGTCAATCACCACCTTCCGGAGACACCTGAAACCCCACCTCTTTAAGGAATACCTAGGATAGGATAAAGTAATCCTTCTCACCCCCCCTCCCCCCTTAAAATATTTAGATGCACTATTGTAAAGTGGTTGTTCCACTGGATGTCATAAGGTGAATGCACCAATTTGTAAGTCGCTCTGGATAAGAGCGTCTGCTAAATGACTTAAATGTAAAATGTAAATGTAGACTACGGCCCTCCAGTCTAACTGGGTGGAGGTTTATAGACTACGGCCTCCAGTCTAACTGGGTGGAGGTTTATAGACTACGGCCCTCCAGTCTAACTGGGTGGAGGTTTATAGACTACAGCCCTCCAGTCTAACAGGGTGGAGGTTTATAGACTACGGCCCTCCAGTCTAACTGGGTGGAGGTTTATAGACTACAGCCCTCCAGTCTAACAGGGTGGAGGTTTATAGACTACGGCCCTCCAGTCTAACAGGGTGGAGGTTTATAGACTACGGCCCTCCAGTCTAACAGGGTGGAGGTTTATAGACTACAGCCCTCCAGTCTAACAGGGTGGAGGTTTATAGACTACGGCCCTCCAGTCTAGTGAATTAAGAATAAAGAAACTGCTCTATAGCATGCAGAGCCTCTATGAATTCACAGCGACACTCAATAGATCAGGAAGCAATTAGACTGCGTTTAGACATCCAGACTAATTCTTTTGGCCAATCAGATCAGCTCAAAAAGATCTGATGTGAAAAGATCTGATGGGATTGGTCAAAGACAAATTAGTCGGGGTAAAGATCAGAATTGGGTTGGCTGTCTGAATGTAGCCTTAGTCTTATACCAAACCAATGGCAGCAGCAGACTCTCTTCCTGAAATCAGTGGGCCTCTGTTTTCTCCATTACCCTCCTAATGAACCAGGTCCTGCATGCACTGGGTCATGTGTTGTATAGTATATCACTTAGAATAGCTCTATAGGGGATGTTATGGTCTCATTAAGACGAAGGTAACTCTCACATAGACTGCAAACAGATCAGCACCTCAGCCATCCATTCTAATGCATACATTACATGCTCTATCGTGGTCAGATAGTATTGTTGTAAAAGAGAACGTGTTCTCAATGACTTAGCTTATTTAAATAAAGGAAACTAAAAGGTTTATTGGCCCCTGTCATGCAGGTGAAAGAGGACCCAAAAGCGACTTAACAGAAACAGAGTTTATTTAAGTCCAAACAGGGAATAACAGAAATCCTCTAGTCTGTAGAGGGGAATAACTGGAGAAGCGGCCACAGACTGCATGTCGCCGGGTAGGCGCAGGCCGTAGTTGACAGAGACACCTGCTCACACGCAGCATCTGATGAAGGCAAAAAACACGACAGGACAGGGCGATACACAATCACAGCAAAAACACGACAGGACAGGGCGAAACGCAATCACAGCATGGTGAATACTAAAACAAGGAACCGACGGGACAGGAACGGAACACAAAGGAATAAATAGGGACTCTAATCAGGGAAAGGATCGGGAACAGGTGTGGGAAGACTAAATGATGATTAGGGAATAGGAACAGCTGGGAGCAGGAACGGAACGATAGAGAGAAGAGAGAGCGAGAGAGTGAGAGAGGGAGGGGGAGAGAGGGATAGAAGGAGGGAAAGAACCAAATAAGACCAGCAGAGGGAAACGAATAGAATGGGGAGCACAGGGACAAGACATGATAATAAATGACAAACATGACAGTACCCCCACTCACCGAGCGCCTCCTGGCGCACTCGAGAGGAATCCTGGCGGCAACGGAGGAAATCATCGATGAGTGAACGGTCCAGCACGTCCCGAGACGGAACCCAACTCCTCTCCTCAGGACCGTAACCCTCCCAATCCACTAAGTATTGGTGACCCCGTCCCCGAGAACGCATGTCCATGATCTTATGTACCTTGTAAATAGGTGCGCTCTCGACAAGGACGGGAGGGGGAGGGAAGACGAACGGGGGTGCGAAGAAAGGGCTTAACACAGGAGACATGGAAGACAGGATGGACGCGACGAAGATGTCGCGGAAGAAGCAGTCGCACAGCGACAGGATTGACGACCTGGGAGACGCGGAACGGACCAATGAACCGCGGAGTCAACTTACGAGAAGCTGTCGTAAGAGGAAGGTTGCGAGTGGAAAGCCACACTCTCTGGCCGCAACAATACCTTGGACTCTTAATCCTGCGTTTATTGGCGGCTCTCACCGTCTGTGCCCTGTAACGGCAAAGTGCAGACCTCACCCTCCTCCAGGTGCGCTCACAACGTTGGACAAACGCTGAGCGGAGGGAACGCTGACTCGGCAAGCTGGGATGAGAACAGAGGAGGCTGGTAACCCAGACTACTCTGGAAACGGAGATAACCCGGTAGCAGACGAAGGAAGCGACCAGAGCGTATTCTGCCCAGGGGAGCTGTTCTGCCCAAGACGCAGGGTTTCTGAAAGAAAGGCTGCGTAGTATGCGACCAATCGTCTGATTGGCCCTCTCTGCTTGACCGTTAGACTGGGGATGAAACCCGGAAGAGAGACTGACGGACGCACCAATCAAACGACAGAACTCCCTCCAAAACTGTGACGTGAATTGCGGGCCTCTGTCTGAAACGGCGTCTAACGGGAGGCCATGAATTCTGAATACATTCTCAATAATGATTTGTGCCGTCTCCTTAGCGGAAGGAAGTTTAGCGAGGGAATGAAATGTGCCGCCTTAGAGAACCTATCGACAACCGTCAGAATCACAGTCTTCCCCGCAGACAAAGGCAGACCGGTAATGAAGTCTAAGGCAATGTGAGACCATGGTCGAGAAGGAATGGGAGCGGTCTGAGACGACCGGCAGGAGGAGAGTTACCCGACTTAGTCTGCGCGCAGTCCGAACAAGCAGCCACGAAACGGCGCGTGTCACGCTCCTGAGTCGGCCACCAAAAGCGCTGGCGAATAGACGCAAGAGTGCCTCGAACACCGGGATGACCAGCTAACTTGGCAGAGTGAGCCCACTGAAGAACAGCCAGACGAGTGGAAACAGGAACGAAAAGGAGGTTACTAGGACAAGCGCGCGGCGACGCAGTGTGCGTGAGTGCTTGCTTAACCTGTCTTTCAATTCCCCCAGACTGTTAACCCGACAACACGCCCATAAGGAAGAATCCCCTCGGGATCAGTAGAAGCCACAGAAGAACTAAACAGACGGGATAAGGCATCAGGCTTGGTGTTCTTGCTACCCGGACGGTAAGAAATCACAAACTCGAAACGAGCGAAAAACAACGCCCAACGAGCTTGACGGGCATTAAGTCGTTTGGCAGAACGGATGTACTCAAGGTTCTTATGGTCTGTCCAAACGACAAAAGGAACGGTCGCCCCCTCCAACCACTGTCGCCATTCGCCTAGGGCTAAGCGGATGGCGAGCAGTTCACGGTTACCCACATCATAGTTGCGCTCAGATGGCGACAGGCGATGAGAAAAATAAGCGCAAGGATGAACCTTATCGTCAGACTGGAAGCGCTGGGATAGAATGGCTCCCACGCCTACCTCTGAAGCGTCAACCTCGACAATGAATTGTCTAGTGACGTCAGGAGTAACGAGGATAGGAGCGGACGTAAAACGTTCTTTTAGAAGATCAAAAGCTCCCTGGGCGGAACCGGACCACTTAAAACACGTCTTGACAGAAGTAAGAGCTGTGAGAGGGGCAGCAACTTGACCGAAATTACGAATGAAACGCCGATAGAAATTAGCGAAACCTAAAAAGCGCTGCAACTCGACACGTGACCTTGGAACGGGCCAATCACTGACAGCTTGGACCTTAGCGGAATCCATCTGAATGCCTTCAGCGGAAATAACGGAACCGAGAAAAGTAACGGAGGAGACATGAAAAGAGCACTTCTCAGCCTTTACGTAGAGACAATTCTCTAAAAGGCGCTGTAGAACACGTCGAACGTGCTGAACATGAATCTCGAGTGACGGAGAAAAATCAGGATATCGTCAAGATAGACAAAAACAAAAATGTTCAGCATGTCTCTCAGAACATCATTAACTAATGCCTGAAAAACAGCTGGCGCATTGGCGAGACCGAAACGGCAGAACCCGGTACTCAAAATGCCCTAACGGAGTGTTAAACGCCGTTTCCTGCGTCCCCCTCTCTGATGCGCACGAGATGGTAAGCGTTACGAAGGTCCAACTTAGTAAAGCACCTGGCTCCCTGCAGAATCTCGAAGGCTGATGACATAAGGGGAAGCGGATAACGATTCTTAACCGTTATGTCATTCAGCCCTCGATAACCACGCAGGGCGCAGAGTACCGTCCTTCTTCTTAACAAAAAGAACCCCGCCCCGGCCGGAGAAGAAGAAGGCACTATGGTACCGGCGTCAAGAGACACAGACAAATAATCCTCGAGAGCCTTACGTTCGGGAGCCGACAGAGAGTATAGTCTACCTCGAGGAGGAGTGGTCCCCGGAAGGAGATCAATACTACAATCATACGACCGGTGAGGAGGAAGGAGTTGGCTCGGGACCGACTGGAAGACCGTGCGCAGATCATGATATTCCTCCGGCACCCTGTCAAATCGCCAGGTTCCTCCTGAGAAGTAGGGACAGAAGAAACGGGAGGATGGCAGACATTAAACACTTCACATGACAAGAAACGTTCCAGGATAGGATAGAATTACTAGACCAATTAATAGAAGGATTATGACATACTAGCCAGGGATGACCCAAAACAACAGGTGTAAACGGTGAACGGAAAATCAAAAAATAAATAGTCTCACTGTGGTTACCAGATACTGTGAGGGTTAAAGGTAGTGTCTCAAATCTGATACTGGGAAGATGACTACCATCTAAGGCGAACATGGGCGTAGGCTTCTCTAACTCTCTGAAAGGAATGTCATGTTTCCAACCCATGCTTCGTCCATGAAACAACCCCTCAGCCCCAGAGTCTATCAAGGCACTACATGTAGCACCCGAACCGGTCCAGCGTAGGTGGACCGACAAAGTAGTACAGGACTTTGATGGAGAGACTTGAGTAGTTGCGCTCACCTGTAGCCCTCCGCTTACAGATGAGCTCTGGCTTTACTGGACATGAATTAACAAAATGTCCAGCAACTCCACAATAGAGGCACAGGCGGTTGGTGATCCTCCGTTCCCTCTCCTTATTCGAGATGCGAATCCCTCCCAGCTGCATGGGCTCAGTCTCAAAGCCAGAGGAGGGAGATGGTTGCGATGCGGAGCAGGGAAACACCGTTGATGCGAGCTCTCTTCCACGAGCCCGGTGACGAAGATCTACCCGTCGTTCTATGCGGATGGCGAGAGCAATCAAAGAGTCCACATCTGAAGGAACCTCCCGGGAGAGAATCTCATCCTTAACCACTGCGTGAGTCCCTCCAGAAAACGAGCGAGCAGCGCCGGCTCGTTCCACTCACTAGAGGCAGCAAGAGTGCGAAACTCAATAGAATAATCCGTTATGGACCGTTCACCTTGGCATAAGGAAGCCAGGGCCCTAGAAGCCTCCCACCAAAAACTGAACGGTCAAAAACCCGAATCATCTCCTCTTTAAAGTTCTGGAATTTGTTAGAGCAATCAGCCCTTGCCTCCCAGATAGCTGTGCCCCATTCTCGAGCCCGGCCAGTAAGGAGTGAAATGACGTAACAACCCGAGCTCTCTCTCTAGAGTATGTGTTGGGTTGGAGAGAGAACACAATCTCACACTGCGTGAGAAAGGAGCGGCACTCAGTGGGCTGCCCGGAGTAGCAAGGTGGGTTATTAACCCTAGGTTCTGGAGGCTCGGCAGGCCAGGAAGTAACAGGTGGCACGAGACGTAGACTCTGGAACTGTCCAGAGAGGTCGGAAACCTGAGCGGCCAGGTTCTCCACGGCATGGCGAGCAGCAGACAATTCCTGCTCGTGTCTGCCGAGCATGGCTCCTTGGATCTCGACGGCAGTGTAACGAGCGTCTGAAGTCGCTGGGTCCATTCCTTGGTCGGTTCCTTCTGTCATGCAGGTGAAAGAGGACCCAAAAGCGACTTAACAGAAACAGAGTTTATTTAAGTCCAAACAGGGAATAACAGAAATCCTCTAGTCTGTAGAGGGAATAACTGGAGAAGCGGCCACAGACTGCAGGTCGCCGGGTAGGCGCAGGCCGTAGTTGACAGAGACACCTGCTCACACGCAGCATCTGATGAAGGCAAAAAACACGACAGGACAGGGCGATACACAATCACAGCAAAAACACGACAGGACAGGGGCGAAACGCAATCACAGCATGGTGAATACTAAACAAGGAACCGACGGGACAGGGAGCGGAACACAAAGGAATAAATAGGGACTCTAATCAGGGGAAAGGATCGGGAACAGGTGTGGGAAGACTAAATGATGATTAGGGAATAGGAACAGCTGGGAGCAGGAACGGAACGATAGAGAGAAGAGAGAGCGAGAGAGTGAGAGAGGGAGGGGAGAGAGAGGGATAGAAGGAGGGAAAGAACCAAATAAGACCAGCAGAGGGAAACGAATAGAATGGGAAGCACAGGGACAAGACATGATAATAAATGACAAACATGACAGCCCCAGCTAGCGGATATTAAGTAGGTTTCTAATTGGCTCGTATTTACAAGGCATGTCACATGTCTATTAGAGACAACATAAATGTGACATAGCAGCTTCATATTTATTGTACATTCACTGCTTGGTTAAACCCTTAGAACGATAGGGCTCTGGACAAAAGTAGTGCACTATGTAGGGAATAAGGTGGCACTTGGTACAGAGCCCTGGACTGTGTTAGTGATCTATGCTTCAGTATGTGTTCCGCAATGCACTGTGGAATCATCACGAAGAAACACCTTGCCTCCAGCACCCAATACTGCTTGTAAATCATGACAATCCACCATTGACTTAGGTGTCCGTGATCAATAAATAACTGTTATTGTTGGAACATCAGAGTCATCAATGGAACATATATACAGCAATCAATAGAATATGATTTTCCCGATCCGGACAGAGTAATGAGAACCAGGCTTGAGAAGATATGAGACATTTCATTTTGGATAAGGTATTCGGTTCAGGTGAAATGGCAAGGCATTTTAAATCTTTCATCTAGCTCTATGACATGCATGGATTAGTCCACTGTGATACATGTATCTCTGACTCAACCGTGCAGAATCAGTATTCTGAACACTAGCCTGGTTCTAAACACAAACACACAAATGCACACGCACTGGTGCAACTATGATATCCCATGAGGTTTATATGGCAGATAGAGGAGAATAGTGTCATTAGAATTTACGTTTTGACACTTTTCTCACACTCAACGCTCTCTTGTAATTGGTGGAACTCATCCCCCAACCAATAGCATCCACCTCTACCGCACATACAGATTAGACAATGACTGAGTCCATCAGGATATATGAGCTAAATTGAAAACTTCAGTTCAGATCAGAAGGCTAACCTGTGTGTCCCTCTGAGTGAAGGTCGTTCAGATCAGAAGGCTAGCCTGTGTATACCTCTGAGTGAAGGTCGTTCAGATCAGAAGGCTAACCTGTGTGTACCTCTGAGTGAAGGTCGTTCAGATCAGAAGGCTAGCCTGTGTGTACCTCTGAGTGAAGGTCAGAGAACATAGCAACTGTATGAGTAATCAGTGGGTCACCCAGGATCACTAGGTAAACAGACAGATGTGTTTGTTTATGTAGATAGGACACCAGCAAACACTGAAACACAGACTATGTATCACTGCCATGTAGCTACTCAGCCATGTCACATCGTTTTCTCTCTCTGTTGTAGAAACACCCTGACACACACTCTACGACTCTCACTCGGCTAAAAAACACACTCTTACCCACTCAGACCGCCACTGAAATGCATACAGTACTTGTGTACACAGACAGACAGACAGACAGACAGACAGACAGACAGACAGACAGACAGACAGACAGACAGACAGACAGACAGACAGACAGACAGACAGACAGACAGACAGACAGACAGACAGACAGACAGACAGACAGACAGACAGACAGACAGACAGACAGACAGACAGACAGACAGACAGACAGACAGACAGAGACACACACACACACACACGCTTGTAACACTCCGGTTCCCTTGTCCTCCTCCCCAGGCTACCGTTTCCTCGCTCCCTTTCTCTCTCCTAGATAACCCTGCTCTATCCAGTGGTGACGGACTCATGCCTTTCTCTCTCCTAGATAACCCTGTGTCTGCTCTATCCAGTGGTGACTGACTCATGACTTTCTCTCCTAGATAACCCTGCTGCTCTATCCAGTGGTGACTGACTCATGTGGTGACAGACTCATGACTTTCTCTCCTAGATAACCCTGTGTCTGCTCTATCCAGTGGTGACAGACTCATGACTTTCTCTCCTAGATAACCCTGCTCTATCCAGTGGTGACAGACTCATGATTTCTCTCCTAGATAACCCTGTGTCTGCTCTATCCCTGCTCTAGTGGTGACAGACTCATGCCTTTCTCTCCTAGATAACCCTGCTCTATCCAGTGGTGACAGACTCATGCCTTTCTCTCTCCCAGATAACCCTGCTCTATCCAGTGGTGACAGACTCATGACTTTCTCTCCTAGATAACCCTGCCTTTCTCCTCCTAGATAACCCTGCTCTATCCAGTGGTGACAGACTCATGCCTTTCTCTCTCCTAGATAACCCTGTGTCTGCCTTTCTCTCCTAGATCCAGTGGTGACAGACTCATGACTTTCTCTCTCCTAGATAACCCTGCTCTATCCAGTGGTGACAGACTCATGCCTTTTCTCTCTAGATAACCCTGCTCTATCCAGTGGTGACAGACTCATGCCTTTCTCTCTAGATAACCCTGCCTTTCTCTCCTAGATAACTGCTCTATCCAGTGGTGACAGACTCATGCCTTTCTCTTCTCTAGATAACCCTGTGTCTGCTCTATCCCTGCTCTAAAGGTGACAGACTCATGCCTTTCTCTCCTAGATAACCCTGCTCTATCCAGTGGTGACAGACTCATGACTTTCTCTCCTAGATAACCCTGCTCTATCCAGTGGTGACAGACTCATGACTTTCTCTCTCCTAGATAACCCTGCTCTATCCAGTGGTGACAGACTCATGCCTTTCTCTCCTAGATAACCCTGCTCTATCCAGTGGTGACAGACTCATGCCTTTCTCTCCTAGATAGATAACCCTGCTGCTCTATCCAGTGGTGACAGACTCATGCCTTTCTCTCCTGATAACCCTGCTCTATCCAGTGGTGACAGACTCATGCCTTTCTCTCCTAGATAACCCTGCTCTATCCAGTGGTGACAGACTCATGCCTTTCTCTCCTAGATAACCCTGCTCTATCCAGTGGTGACAGACTCACATGCCTTTCTCTCTCCTAGATAACCCTGCTCTATCCAGTGGTGACAGACTCATGACTTTCTCTCCTAACCCTGCTCTATCCAGTGGTGACAGACTCATGCCTTTCTCTCCTAGATAACAGTGGTGACAGACTCATGCCTTTCTCTCCTAGATAACCCTGCTCTATCCAGTGGTGACAGACTCACTACCTTTTCTCCTAGATAACCCTGCTCTATCCAGTGGTGACAGACTCATGCCTTTCTCTCCTAGATAACCCTGCTCTATCCAGTGGTGACAGACTCATGCCTTTCTCTCCTAGATAACCCTGCTCTATCCAGTGGTGACAGACTCATGCCTTTCTCTCTCTAGATAACCCTGCTCTATCCAGTGGTGACAGACTCATGCCTCTCCTAGATAACCCTGCTCTATCCAGTGGTGACAGACTCATAGATAACCTGCTCTATCCAGTGGTGACAGACTCATGCCTTTCTCTCTCCTAGATAACCCTGCTCTATCCAGTGGTGACAGACTCATGACTTTCTCCTAGATAACCCTGCCTATTGGTGACTCTGCCTTTCTCTCCTAGATAACCCTGCTCTATCCAGTGGTGACAGACTCCATGCCTTTCTCTCCTAGATAACCCTGCTCTATCCAGTGGTGACAGACTCATGCCTTTCTCTCCTGGATAACCCTGCTCTATCCAGTGGTGACAGACTCATGCCTTTCTCTCTAGATAACCTGCTCTATCCAGTGGTGACAGACTCATGCCTTTCTCTCCTAGATAACCCTGCTCTATCCAGTGGTGACAGACTCATGCCTTTCTCTCTAGATAACCCTGCTCTATCCAGTGGTGACAGACTCATGCCTTTCTCCTCTAGATAACCCTGCTCTATCCAGTGGTGACAGACTCATGCCTTTCTCTCCTAGATAACCCTGCTCTATCCAGTGGTGACAGACTCATGCCTTTCTCTCCTAGATAACCCTGCTCTATCCAGTGGTGACAGACTCATGACTTTCTCCTCCTAGATAACCCCTGCTCTATCCAGTGGTGACAGACTCATGACTTTCTCTCTCCTAGATAACCCTGCTCTATCCAGTGGTGACAGACTCATGCCTTTCTCTCCTAGATAACCCTGCTGTAGATTTTTTTTTCTGCTCTATCCAGATAGGTGAGAGAGATGCCTCCACAGATAGAGAGGAGAGAGGGAGACAGACTCAGATCCACAGATAACCCTGCTCTATCCAGTGGTGACAGACTCATGCCTTTCTCTAGATAACCCTGCTCTATCCAGTGGTGACAGACTCATACCTTTCTCTCCTAGATAACCCTGCTCTATCCAGTGGTGACAGACTCATGCCTTTCTCTCACAGATAGAGAGGGAGAGGGAGAGAGAGAGAGAGAGAGAGAGAGAGAGAGAGAGAGAGAGAGAGAGAGAGAGAGAGAGAGAGAGAGAGAGAGAGAGAGAGAGACAGAGAGAGAGAGAGACAGATAGAGAGGGAGAGGGAGAGAGAGAGAGATCCACAGATAGAGAGGGAGAGGGAGAGAGAGAGAGAGACAGATAGAGAGGGAGAGGGAGAGAGAGAGAGTTCCACAGATAGAGAGGGAGAGGGAGAGAGAGAGAGTTCCACAGATAGAGAGGGAGAGAGAGAGAGAGAGAGAGAGAGAGAGAGAGAGAGAGAGAGAGAGAGAGAGAGAGAGAGAGAGAGAGAGAGAGAGAGAGAGAGAGAGAGAGAGAGACAGATAGAGAGGGAGAGGGAGAGAGAGAGAGTTCCACAGATAGAGAGGGAGAGGGAGAGAGAGAGAGTTCCACAGATAGAGAGGGAGAGAGAGAGAGAGAGAGAGAGAGAGAGAGAGAGAGAGAGAGAGAGAGGAGAGGAGAGAAAGTTCCACAGATGGAGAGGGAGAGAGAGTTCACAGACAGAGAGGGAGAGGAGAGAGAGAGAGAGAGAGAGAGAGAGAGAAGAGAGAGAGACAGAGACAGAGAGAGAGAGAGAGAGAGAGAGAGAGAGAGAGAGAGAAGAGAGAGAGAGAGAGAGAGAGACAGATAGAGAGGAGAGGAGAGAGAGAGAGAGAGAGAGAGAGAGAGAGAGAGAGAGAGAGAGAGAGAGAGAAGAGAGAGAGAGAGAGAGGGAGAGAGAGAGAGAGACAGATAGAGAGGAGAGAGAAGAGAGAGAGTTCCACGAGATGGAGGGGAGGGAAGAGGGAGAGACAGATTCCACAGATAGAGAGGAGAGAGAGGAGAGAGAGAGTTCACAGATAGAGGGGAGAGGAGAGAGAGAGTTCACAGATAGAGAGGGAGAGGGAGAGAGAGAGATCCCAGATATGAGAGGGAGAGGAGAGGAGAGAGAGAAGAGATCCACAGATAGAGAGGAGAGAGAGAGATCCACAGATGGAGAGAGGAGAGAGAGACAGATAGAGGGAGAGAGACCACAGATAGAGAGGGAGAGGGAGAGAGAGTTCCACAGATAGAGGAGAGGGAGAGAGGAGATTCCTAGATAGAGGGGAGAGGAGAGAGAGAGAGATCCACAGATAGAGAGGGAGAGGGAGAGAGAGAGAGACAGATGAGAGGAGAGAGAGAGAGAGTTTCACAGATAGAGGAGAGAGGAGAGAGAGTTCCACAGATAGAGAGGGAGAGGGAGAGAGAATCACAGATAGAGAGGGAGAGGGAGAGAGAGAGACAGATAGAGAGGAGAGAGAGATCCACAGATAGAGGAGAGGGAGAGAGAGAGAGACAGATAGAGAGGAGAGGGAGAGAGAGAGAGACAGATAGAGAGGAGAGGGAGGAGATCCACAGAATAGAGAGGGTGGGGGAGATCCACAGATAGACAGGGTGAGGAGATCCACCCAGATGAGAGAGGAGAGTGGGGAGAGAGAGAAACCACAGATAGAGAGAGAGGGGAGAGAGAGACCCACAGATAGAGAGGAGATAAGAGACCCACAGATAGAGGGAGAGAGAGAGACCCACAGATAGAAAGTGAGCGAGAGAGGGGGAGAGGGACCCACAGATAGAGAGGAGCGAGAGGGGAGAAATCCACAGATAGAGAGGGTGGGGGGAGATCACAGATAGAGAGGGAGAGTGGGGAGAGAGAGAACCACAGATAGAGAGAGAGAGGGGAGAGAGAGACCCACAGATAGAGAGGGGAGATAGAGACCCACAGATAGAGGGGAGAGAGAGACCCTGAGATAGAGGGGAGATAGAGAGACCCACAGATAGAGGGGGAGGGAGAGACCCACAGATAGAGAGGGAGCGAGAGAGGGGGAGAGAGAGAGACCCACAGATAGAGAGGAGCGAGAGGAGAGAGAGACCCACAGATAGAGGGGAGCGAGAGAGGGGAGAGAGACCCACAGATAGAAGGGTGGAGATCACAGATAGAGAGAGTGGGGGAGAGAGAGAACCACAGATAGAGAGAGATGGTTGAGAGAGATCCACAGATAGAGAGGAGTGAAGTCCAGATAGAGAGGGTGGAGAGAGATCACAGATAGAGAGGTGGGGGGAGATCCACAGATAGAGAGGGAGAGTGGGGAGAGAGAGAGAACCACAGATAGAGAGGGGTGGGGGGAGATCCACAGATAGAGAGGGTGGGGGAGATCCACAGATAAGAGAGGGAGATGGTTGAGAGAGAGAGATCCACAGATAGAGGGGGGAGAGAGATCCACAGATATAGGGGGGGAGAGAGTTGGGGGTAAGAGATCCACAGATAGAGAGAGCGAGAGCACAGTGGAGGTCATGATCAGATGAGCTCCTGCATTTTTCAGTATTTTCTTTAAAAAGATAGATTTAGAGTTAGATCAACTTTGATATTTTGTCAGGAACTAATATGGGATGCTACCCTCTACAACATAACCTTCACTCCAAATCAAAACTCAAAACCTACAACCTGATTTTGAACCGAATTACGGAATCACCTGGAAGGCTTACAACTACCAAAGATTATTATTCCAACACTATACAGCAAATGCTCTGGAAAACAACAGAAACCTGAGAACACCATCCAACCTGGAACTGAGTGAGTAATGTTTAGTCTGAAGCCATGTTTTATTTCCAAAAGCCAAGAAGAAAAATACATTACTTTATAAGGACTGAATGCTAAATTAATGCTGCCAAGCTTGATACAACTTCAATTAGCACTGACGTGTCAAGTGAGAGGTGTCAAAGCCCTTTAGCCCAACAATGGCAGGAGAGTCGCACAGTCTACTCCAACCAAATGGAGAGGCCTTAGAGGCTGCCTCCCGCTGTTCAGAGGTAATTAAAATACAGAACCCTGTGTATGTAAAGAATGGTAAGGCAAGAAAAGATTACAAAATGAAGCTCCCTTTGGAAAATCAAGATACTTTTTGCTGACTATTATAAAAATGGAAACATCAGCAACTTCATCTTCGTCACAAACCATCCCCTGGCATGGCACAGTGCTATATTAACCAGACCATCCCCTGGCATGGCACAGTGTTATATTAACCAGACCATCCCCTGGCACAGTGCTATATTAACCAGACCATCCCCTGGCATGGCACAGTGTTATATTAACCAGACCATCCCCTGGCATGGCACAGTGTTATATTAACCAGACCATCCCCTGGCATGGCACAGTGTTATATTAACCAGACCATCCCCTGGCATGGCACAGTGTTATATTAACCAGACCATCCCCTGGCATGGCACAGTGCTATATTAACCAGACCATCCCCTGGCATGGCACAGTGCTATATTAACCAGACCATCCCCTGGCATGGCACAGTGCTATATTAACCAGACCATCCCCTGGCATGGCACAGTGCTATATTAACTAGACCATCCCCTGGCATGGCACAGTGTTATATTAACCAGACCATCCCCTGGCATGGCACAGTGCTATATTAACCAGACCATCCCCTGGCATGGCACAGTGCTATATTAACCAGACCATCCCCTGGCACAGTGCTATATTAACCAGACCATCCCCTGGCACAGTGCTATATTAACCAGACCATCCCCTGGCACAGTGCTATATTAACCAGACCATCCCCTGGCATGGCACAGTGCTATATTAACCAGACCATCCCCTGGCATGGCACAGTGCTATATTAACCAGACCATCCCCTGGCATGACACAGTGCTATATTAACCAGACCATCCCCTGGCATGACACAGTGCTATATTAACCAGACCATCCCCTGGCATGGCACAGTGCTATATTAACCAGACCATCCCCTGGCATGGCACAGTGCTATATTAACCAGACCATCCCCTGGCATGGCACAGTGCTATATTAACCAGACCATCCCCTGGCATGACACAGTGCTAATATATTAACTAGACCATCCCCTGGCATGGCATAGTGCTATATTAACCAGACCATCCCCTGGCATGGCACAGTGCTATATTAACCAGACCATCCCCATGGCACAGTGCCATATTAACCAGACCATCCTGGCATGACAGTGCTATATTAACCAGACCATCCCCTGGCATGGCACAGTGCTATATTAACCAGACCATCCCCTGGCATGGCACAGTGCTATATTAACCAGACCATCACCTGACATGGCACAGTGCTATATTAACACAGACCATCACCTGACATGGCATAGTGCTATATTAACACAGACCATCCCCTGGCATGGCACAGTGCTATATTAACCAGACCATCACCTGGCATGGCACAGTGCTATATTAACCAGACCATCCCCTGGCATGGCACAGTGCTATATTAACACAGACCATCCCCTGGCATGGCACAGTGCTATATTAACACAGACCATCCCCTGGCATGGCACAGTGCTATATTAACCAGACCATCCCCTGGCATGGCCCAGTGCTATATTAACACAGACCATCCCCTGGCATGGCACAGTGCTATATTAACACAGACCATCTCCTGGCATGGCACAGTGCTATATTAACCAGACCATCCCCTGGCATGGCACAGTGCTATATTAACCAGACCATCCCCTGGCATGGCACAGTGCTATATTAACCAGACCATCCCCTGGCATGGCACAGTGCTATATTAACCAGACCATCCCCTGGCATGGCAGTGCTATATTAACCAGACCATCCCTGGCATGGCACAGTGCTATATTAACACAGACCATCCTGGCATGGCACAGTGCTATATTAACCAGACCATCCCCTGGCATGGCACACAGTGCTATATTAACCAGACCATCCCCTGGCATGGCACAGTGCTATATTAACACAGACCATCCCCTGGCATGGCACAGTGCTATATTAACACAGACCATCCCCTGGCATGGCACAGTGCTATATTAACCAGACCATCCCCTGGCATGGCACAGTGCTATATTAACCAGACCATCCCCTGGCATGGCACAGTGCTATATTAACCAGACCATCTCCTGGCATGGCACAGTGCTATATTAACACAGACCATCCCCTGGCATGACACAGTGCTATATTAACCAGACCATCCCCTGGCATGACACAGTGCTATATTAACCAGACCATCCCCTGGCATGGCACAGTGCTATATTAACCAGACCATCCCCTGGCATGGCACAGTGCTATATTAACCAGACCATCCCCTGGCATGACACAGTGCTATATTAACCAGACCATCCCCTGGCATGGCACAGTGCTATATTAACTAGACCATCCCCTGGCATGGCACAGTGCTATATTAACACAGACCATCCCCTGGCATGACACAGTGCTATATTAACCAGACCATCCCCTGGCATGACACAGTGCTATATTAACCAGACCATCCCCTGGCATGGCACAGTGCTATATTAACCAGACCATCCCCTGGCATGGCACAGTGCTATATTAACCAGACCATCCCCTGGCATGGCACAGTGCTATATTAACACAGACCAACCCCTGGCATGGCACAGTGCTACATTAGCTCACTACCCCTTTGTTAAGAAAGGGGGTGTTAATGAGGGGTGGAAACTCAGGATACTAGACAACGAGGACTCAGAGTCAGCTAATATAAACCTCTATAAGTCCGGAACAGTAATGGTACAGGGTAACCCCAAACAGTTTCAGATGGACTTTCACCTAATCAAAGAATTAGCCCAGCAGGAGAAGCTCTCCCTTGAGAAAGATACACCCACCCCGAGCGGGTCAGACCAGACCTCTTCATTATATAACCCCACAGATGAGCAACCCCAAGCGGAAAGTCAACCTCCCATTACAGGGTACTACCCCCTCATTGGAATGAAGGATACATTGACCCAGTTGGAGGTAAGGCATGTGGAGCTGGAACAGAAGGTGATTACACTCCAGTCAGCACAGACCTAGA
>NW_025750343.1:0-19594 GCF_021184085.1 Oncorhynchus gorbuscha | reverse complement strand
GGTATAGTAGTAGTAGTAATCTGATGTGTATGGAACACTATAGTAGTAGTAGTAGTAGTAATCTGATGTGTATGGAACACTATAGTAGTAGTAGTAATCTGATGTGTATGGAACACTATAGTAGTAGTAGTAGTAGTAATATGATGTATAGTATGGAATCTGATGTGTATAGAACACTATAGTAGTAGTAGTAGTAGTAATATGATGTGTATGGAACACTATAGTTGTAGTAGTAGTAATAATATGATGTGTATGGAACACTATAGTAGTAGTAGTAATCTGATGTGTATGGAACACTATAGTTGTAGTAGTAATCTGTGTATGGAACACTATAGTAGTAGTAATCTGATGTGTATGGAACACTATAGTAGTAGTAGTAGTAGTAATATGATGTGTATGGAACACTATAGTAGTAGTAGTAATATGATGTGTATGGAACACTATAGTTGTAGTAGTAGTAGTAGTAATATGATGTGTATGGAACACTATAGTAGTAGTAGTAATCTGATGTGTATGGAACACTATAGTTGTAGTAGTAATCTGATGTGTATGGAACACTATAGTAGTAGTAGTAGTAGTAATATGATGTGTATGGAACACTATAGTAGTAGTAGTAATCTGATGTGTATGGAACACTATAGTAGTAGTAGTAGTAGTAATATGATGTGTATGGAACACTATAGTAGTAGTAGTAATCTGATGTGTATGGAACACTATAGTTGTAGTAGTAGTAGTAGTAATATGATGTGTATGGAACACTATAGTAGTAGTAGTAGTAGTAATCTGATGTGTATGGAACACTATAGTAGTAGTTGTAGTAGTAGTAGTAATCTGATGTGTATGGAACACTATAGTAGTAGTAGTAGTAATCTGATGTGTATGGAACACTATAGTTGTAGTAGTAATCTGATGTGTATGGAACACTATAGTAGTAGTAGTAGTAGTAATCTGATGTGTATGGAACACTATAGTAGTAGTAGTAATCTGATGTGTATGGAACACTATAGTTGTAGTAGTAACCTGATGTGTATGGAACACTAGTTGTAGTAGTAGTAATCTGATGTGTATGGAACACTATAGTAGTAGTAGTAATCTGATGTGTATGGAACACTATAGTTGTAGTAGTAATCTGATGTGTATGGAACACTATAGTAGTAGTAGTAATCTGATGTGTATGGAACACTATAGTTGTAGTAGTAATCTGATGTGTATGGAACACTATAGTTGTAGTAGTAATCTGATGTGTATGGAACACTATAGTAGTAGTAGTAATCTGATGTGTATGGAACACTATAGTTGTAGTAGTAATCTGATGTGTATGGAACACTATAGTAGTAGTAGTAATCTGATGTGTATGGAACACTATAGTTGTAGTAGTAATCTGATGTGTATGGAACACTATAGTTGTAGTAGTAATCTGATGTGTATGGAACACTATAGTTGTAGTAGTAATCTGATGTGTATGGAACACTATAGTAGTAGTAGTAGTAGTAATCTGATGTGTATGGAACACTATAGTAGTAGTAGTAGTAGTAATCTGATGTGTATGGAACACTATAGTTGTAGTAGTAATCTGATGTGTATGGAACACTATAGTTGTAGTAGTAATCTGATGTGTATGGAACACTATAGTTGTAGTAGTAATCTGATGTGTATGGAACACTATAGTAGTAGTAGTAGTAGTGGTCCTTCTGTAGCTCAGTTGGTAGAGCATGGCGCTTGTAACGCCAGGGTAGTGGGTTCGATCCCCGGGACCACCCATACGTAGAATGTATGCACACATGACTGTAAGTCGCTTTGGATAAAAGCGTCTGCTAAATGGCATATATTATTATTATTATTATTATTATATTATATTATTATTATTATAGTAATCTGATGTGTATGGAACACTATAGTAGTAGTAGTAGTAGTAATCTGATGTGTATGGAACACTATAGTTGTAGTAGTAATCTGATGTGTATGGAACACTATAGTAGTAGTAGTAATCTGTTGTGTATGGAACACTATAGTAGTAGTAGTAGTAATCTGATGTGTATGGAACACTATAGTTGTAGTAGTAATCTGATGTGTATGGAACACTATAGTAGTAGTAGTAGTAGTAGTAGTAGTAATCTGATGTGTATGGAACACTATAGTAGTAGTAGTAGTAGTAATCTGATGTGTATGGAACACTATAGTAGTAGTAGTAGTAGTAGTAGTAGTAATCTGATGTGTATGGAACACTATAGTAGTAGTAGTAGTAGTAGTAATCTGATGTGTATGGAACACTATAGTAGTAGTAGTAGTAATCTGATGTGTATGGAACACTATAGTAGTAGTAGTAGTAGTAATCTGATGTGTATGGAACACTATAGTAGTAGTAGTAGTAGTAATCTGATGTGTATGGAACACTATAGTAGTAGTAGTAGTAGTAATCTGATGTGTATGGAACACTATTGTAGTAGTAGTAGTAATCTGATGTGTATGGAACACTATAGTTGTAGTAGTAATCTGATGTGTATGGAACACTATAGTAGTAGTAGTAGTAATCTGATGTGTATGGAACACTATAGTTGTAGTAGTAATCTGATGTGTATGGAACACTATAGTTGTAGTAGTAATCTGATGTGTATGGAACACTATAGTAGTAGTAATCTGATGTGTATGGAACACTATAGTAGTAGTAGTAGTAGTAATCTGATGTGTATGGAATACTATAGTTGTAGTAGTAATCTGATGTGTATGGAACACTATAGTAGTAGTAGTAGTAGTAGTGGTAATCTGATGTGTATGGAACACTATAGTAGTAGTAGTAGTGGTAATCTGATGTGTATGGAACACTATAGTAGTAGTTGTAGTAGTAGTGGTAATCTGATGTGTATGGAACACTATAGTAGTAGTTGTAGTAGTAGTGGTAATCTGATGTGTATGGAACTCTATAGTTGTAGTAGTAGTAATCTGATGTGTATGGAACACTATAGTTGTGGTAGTAATCTGATGTGTATGGAACACTATAGTTGTAGTAGTAATCTGATGTGTATGGAACACTATAGTTGTAGTTGTAGTAATCTGTTGTGTATGGAACACTATAGTTGTAGTAGTAGTAATCTGATGTGTATGGAACACTATAGTTGTAGTAGTAGTAATCTGATGTGTATGGAACACTATAGTTGTAGTAGTAATCTGATGTGTATGGAACACTATAGTTGTAGTAGTAATCTGATGTGTATGGAACACTATAGTAGTAGTAGTAGTAATCTGATGTGTATGGAACACTATAGTAGTAGTAGTAATCTGATGTGTATGGAACACTATAGTTGTAGTAGTAATCTGATGTGTATGGAACACTATAGTTGTAGTAGTAATCTGATGTGTATGGAACACTATAGTAGTAGTAGTAGTAATCTGATGTGTATGGAACACTATAGTAGTAGTAGTAATCTGATGTGTATGGAACACTATAGTTGTAGTAGTAATCTGATGTGTATGGAACACTATAGTAGTAGTAGTAATCTGATGTGTATGGAACACTACAGTTGTAGTAGTAATCTGATGTGTATGGAACACTATAGTAGTAGTAGTAGTAGTAATCTGATGTGTATGGAACACTATAGTAGTAGTAGTAATCTGATGTGTATGGAACACTATAGTTGTAGTAGTAATCTGATGTGTATGGAACACTATAGTTGTAGTAGTAATCTGATGTGTATGGAACACTATAGTAGTAGTAGTAGTAAATCTGATGTGTATGGAACACTATAGTAGTAGTAGTAATCTGATGTGTATGGAACACTATAGTTGTAGTAGTAATCTGATGTGTATGGAACACTATAGTAGTAGTAGTAATCTGATGTGTATGGAACACTACAGTTGTAGTAGTAATCTGATGTGTATGGAACACTATAGTAGTAGTAGTAGTAGTAATCTGATGTGTATGGAACACTATAGTAGTAGTAGTAGTAGTAATCTGATGTGTATGGAACACTATAGTAGTAGTTGTAGTAATCTGTTGTGTATGGAACACTATAGTTGTAGTAGTAGTAATCTGATGTGTATGGAACACTATAGTTGTAGTAGTAGTAATCTGATGTGTATGGAACACTATAGTTGTAGTAGTAATCTGATGTGTATGGAACACTATAGTTGTAGTAGTAATCTGATGTGTATGGAACACTATAGTTGTAGTAGTAATCTGATGTGTATGGAACACTATAGTTGTAGTTGTAGTAATCTGTTGTGTATGGAACACTATAGTTGTAGTAGTAGTAATCTGATGTGTATGGAACACTATAGTTGTAGTAGTAGTAATCTGATGTGTATGGAACACTATAGTTGTAGTAGTAATCTGATGTGTATGGAACACTATAGTTGTAGTAGTAATCTGATGTGTATGGAACACTATAGTAGTAGTAGTAGTAATCTGATGTGTATGGAACACTATAGTAGTAGTAGTAATCTGATGTGTATGGAACACTATAGTAGTAGTAGTTATCTGATGTGTATGGAACACTATAGTAGTAGTAGTAGTAGTAATCTGATGTGTATGGAACACTATAGTAGTAGTAGTAATCTGATGTGTATGGAACACTATAGTAGTAGTTGTAGTAGTAGTGGTAATCTGATGTGTATGGAACACTATAGTAGTAGTAGTAATCTGATGTGTATGGAACACTATAGTTGTAGTAGTAGTAATCTGATGTGTATGGAACACTATAGTAGTAGTAGTAGTAGTAATCTGATGTGTATGGAACACTATAGTTGTAGTAGTAGTAATCTGATGTGTATGGAACACTATAGTAGTAGTAGTAGTAGTAATCTGATGTGTATGGAACACTATAGTAGTAGTAGTAATCTGATGTGTATGGAACACTATAGTTGTAGTAGTAGTAATCTGATGTGTATGGAACACTATAGTAGTAGTAGTAATATGATGTGTATGGAACACTATAGTTGTAGTAGTAGTAATCTGATGTGTATGGAACACTATAGTTGTAGTAGTAATATGATGTGTATGGAACACTATAGTTGTAGTAGTAATCTGATGTGTATGGAACACTATAGTAGTAGTAGTAGTAGTAATCTGATGTGTATGGAACACTATAGTTGTAGTAGTAGTAATCTGATGTGTATGGAACACTATAGTAGTAGTAGTAATCTGATGTGTATGGAACACTATAGTTGTAGTAGTAATCTGATGTGTATGGAACACTATAGTAGTAGTAGTAATATGATGTGTATGGAACACTATAGTTGTAGTAGTAGTAATCTGATGTGTATGGAACACTATAGTTGTAGTAGTAATCTGATGTGTATGGAACACTATAGTAGTAGTAGTAGTTGTAGTAGTAATATTCAACACCTGCATTGCTTGCTGTTTGGGGTTTTAGGCTGGGTTTCTGTACAGCACTTTGAGATATCAGCTGATGTACGAAGGGCTATATAAATAAATTTGATTTGATTTAATCTGATGTCTATGGAACTCTATAGTAGTAGTTGTAGTAGTAATCTGATCAATTTTTGTGTATTAACATCACATTACATAATTTCACAAATAGTTTCATCTTTACTCATTCATTTTATACAAGAATTAGATGCAAACACCATAATTGAGAGATGTACACATTCAGAGATTTAGTTATGTGTGTTTCCTGTCCTCCATGAGGTCACCAAATGAAACACACTCGTCATAACTGTCCATTAAGTGTCCACGGACCCTTCCCACACTCTCAAAGATGAACATATTGTTTAAAACTCCCATTTTGGGGGATTTAGGAGTATGGCCCAGTGAAATCCCTTGTTCACTTTGTGGTCTCTCTCTCTGCATGACCAGGGGGAGAGAGTCTCCACCAGGAATTTATGGCCTGAGATAACAGAACCTGGGTGTAGGAGAGGAGAGGAGAGAGGGGGAAGCCATGAAATACACCCAGAAAGGGCCACGTCATGACATCAGCTACATAGAGAGAAGTCAAATTGTTCACGTCATTAATCTCAGGCTTATCATTCTGTGTATCCCGCAGCAGAGGAATGTTTCATAACTACATGGAGAGTATTATACAGGTTTAGGATCGTCATTTGATCACTCTTTTGTTGCTGAGCATTTTCCTGCATGGCAGGAGATGCAGATGAGCTTGATGATCTACATAAATTAACTGAAACCCCATACTAACACACGGTTATATTAACAGCATTGCCCTTTTCATCGAGCCTACTTCCGGCCAGCTAATAGCCTAACCACCGATCAAGCAACATTATCGACTAAACTTTCAAATCCTGTTGCTGCAGGATTATTTTTCTGTTACAATATAGGTCAAATTAAGATCCTACGTCTGTATAGATGTACTTCCAACATGGTACATGGACTTGATCTGGAAATCTTTGTTTCTGCTGACATCATGGTATAACAGGATAATACTGTATCTTGGGGGTTGTGACTGTTTGTTAATGGGATGAACGTGTGTCTAACCCTTTCTCTCAGGCTTTGTTTCTGCTGACATCAGGATAATACTGTATCTTGGGGGTTGTGACTGTTTGTTAATGGGATGAACGTGTGTCTAACCCTTTCTCTCAGGCTTTGTTTCTGCTGACATCAGGATAATACTGTATCTTGGGGTTGTGACTGTTTGTTAATGGGATGAACGTGTGTCTAACCCTTTCTCTCAGGCTTTGTTTCTGCTGACATCAGGATAATACTGTATCTTGGGGGTTGTGACTGTTTGTTAATGGGATGAACGTGTGTCTAACCCTTTCTCTCAGGCTTTGTTTCTGCTGACATCAGGATAATACTGTATCTTGGGGGTTGTGACTGTTTGTTAATGGGATGAACGTGTGTCTAACCCTTTCTCTCAGGCTTTGTTTCTGCTGACATCAGGATAATACTGTATCTTGGGGGTTGTGACTGTTTGTTAATGGGATGAACGTGTGTCTAACCCTTTCTCTCAGGCTTTGTTTCTGCTGACATCAGGATAATACTGTATCTTGGGGGTTGTGACTGTTTGTTAATGGGATGAACGTGTGTCTAACCCTTTCTCTCAGGCTTTGTTTCTGCTGACATCAGGATAATACTGTATCTTGGGGGTTGTGACTGTTTGTTAATGGGATGAACGTGTGTCTAACCCTTTCTCTCAGGCTTTGTTTCTGCTGACATCAGGATAATACTGTATCTTGGGGGTTGTGACTGTTTGTTAATGGGATGAACGTGTGTCTAACCCTTTCTCTCAGGCTTTGTTTCTGCTGACATCAGGATAATACTGTATCTTGGGGGTTGTGACTGTTTGTTAATGGGATGAACGTGTGTCTAACCCTTTCTCTCAGGCTTTGTTTCTGCTGACATCAGGATAATACTGTATCTTGGGGGTTGTGACTGTTTGTTAATGGGATGAACGTGTGTCTGTCTCAACAGCAGAACGGTGACAGCCATGACCTTGAGGCCCAAACATCACGAGACACGGAGAACAACAGTGTAAGTTCTAAATCAAGGGCACACTGAACCACAGCAGTCTACAGACTGGTCCTTAATGGACACTGAACCCCAGCAGTCTACAGACTGGTCCTTAATGGACACTGAACCCCAGCAGTCTATAGACTGGTCCTTAATGTACCACAGCAGTCTACAGACTGGTCCCTAATGGACACTGTACCACAGCAGTCTACAGACTGGTCCCTAATGGACACTGTACCTAGCCCTCTCTCAGACTGGTCCCTAATGACACTGTACCACAGCAGTCTACAGCCTGTCCTGTAATGGACACTGTACCACAGCAGTCTATAGACTGGTCCTTAATGTACCACAGCAGTCTTCCGCCTGGTCCCTAATGGACACTGTACCACAGCAGTCTACCGCCTGGTCCCTAATGGACACTGTACCACAGCAGTCTACAGACTGGTCCTTAATGGACACTGTACCACAGCAGTCTACAGCCTGGTCCTTAATGTACCACAGCAGTCTACAGCCTGGTCCTTAATGGACACTGTACCACAGCAGTCTACAGCCTGGTCCTTAATGGACACTGTACCACAGCAGTCTACAGACTGGTCCCTAATGGACACTGTACCACAGCAGTCTACAGACTGGTCCTTAATGGACACTGTACCACAGCAGTCTACCGCCTGGTCCCTAATGGACACTGTACCACAGCAGTCTACAGCCTGGTCCCTAATGGACACTGTACCACAGCAGTCTAATGCCTGGTCCTTAATGGACACTGTACCACAGCAGTCTGCAGACTGGTCCTTAATGGACACTGTACCACAGCAGTCTACAGACTGGACCTTAATGGACACTGTACCACAGCAGTCTACAGACTGGTCCTTAATGGACACTGTACCACAGCAGTCTACAGACTGGTCCTTAATGGACACTGTACCACAGCAGTCTACCGCCTGGTCCCTAATGGACATTGTACCACAGCAGTCTACAGACTGGTCCTTAATGGACATTGTACCACAGCAGTCTACAGCCTGGTCCCTAATGGACACTGTACCCCAGCAGTCTACAGACTGGTCCTTAATGGACACTGTACCACAGCAGTCTACAGACTGGACCTTAATGGACACTGTACCACAGCAGTCTACAGACTGGTCCTTAATGGACACTGTACCACAGCAGTCTACAGACTGGTCCACTGTACCATGGACACTGTACCACAGCAGTCTACTGGTCCCTAATGGACATTGTACCACAGCAGTCTACAGACTGGTCCTTAATGGACATTGTACCACAGCAGTCTACAGCCTGGTCCCTAATGGACACTGTACCCCAGCAGTCTACAGACTGGTCCTTAATGGACACTGTATCACAGCAGTCTACAGACTGGTCCTTAATGGACACTGTACCACAGCAGTCTACAGCCTGGTCCCTAATGGACACTGTACCACAGCAGTCTACAGCCTGGTCCTTAATGGACACTGTACCACAGCAGTCTACAGACTCAACAATATCCCCAACAGAGGTCTAACGCTGACTGGCTGGCTGACTGACTGACTGAAAGGGTTAGAGCTCTGAGCTGGTCTGGTCTGGACAGGGTCATCATGCTCTGAGCTGGTCTGGTCTGGACAGGGTCATCGTGCTCTGAGCTGGTCTGGTCTGGACAGGGTCATCATGCTCTGAGCTGGTCTGGTCTGGACAGGGTCATCATGCTCTGAGCTGGTCTGGTCTGGACAGGGTCATCGTGCTCTGAGCTGGTCTGGTCTGGACAGGGTCATCATGCTCTGAGCTGGTCTGGTCTGGACAGGGTCATCATGCTCTGAGCTGGTCTGGTCTGTGTTGTTGATGGTGGTAGAAAATGCTGTCTCAGGCGCCGTTCCGTAATATCCCATAATTGTTCAACTGGGTTGAGATCTGATGACTGAGACAAACCCCCTTTAAACCCCCTCTGGGTTGAGATCCGGTGACTGAGACACAAACCCCCTTTAACCCCCCTCTGGGTTGAGATCTGGTGACTGAGACACAAACCCCCTTTAAACCCCCTCTGGGTTGAGATCTGGTGACTTAGACACAAACCCCCTCTGGGTTGAGATCTGGTGACTGAGACACAAACCCCCTTTAAACCCCCTCTGGGTTGAGATCTGGTGACTGAGACACAAATCCCCTTTAACCCCCTCTGGGTTGAGATCTGGTGACTGAGACACAAACCCCCTTTAAACCCCCTCTGGATTGAGATCTGGTGACTGAGACACAAACCCCTCTGGGTTGAGATCTGGTGACTGAGACACAAACCCCCTTTAAACCCCCTCTGGGTTGAGATCTGGTGACTGAGACACAAACCCCTTTTAAACCCCCTCTGGGTTGAGATCTGGTGACTGAGACACAAACCCCCTTCAAACCCCCTCTGGGTTGAGATCTGGTGACTGAGACACAAACCCCCTTTAAACCCCCTATCTTCCTTTGAGACCCCTCTTTCAAAGTCACTGAGATTTTTTATTGTAGCCATGGAAGCCAAAATATTGGTCTGGACATTTTCTACATGACCCTACGCATGATGGGATGTGTTAATGGCTTATGAACTCAGGAACCACACCTGTGGTTACTGCTTTCAATATACTTTGTATCCCTCATATGCTCAAGTGTTTCCATCATCTATGTACTCCAACAGTTTGAGATGGGGAGTCCTACTGAGATGCTGAGTGTATCCGACAGCACCAGAGAGTCCCAGAGGTCCTACCTCCTCTCTATCAACCTGAAGGAAGGACGCAACCTGGTCATCAGAGACCGCTGTGGTAAGACTGTTATTACACTTCATAACACATAAAACCTGGTCATTAGAGACCGCTGTGGTAAGACTGTTATTACACTTCATAACACATAAAACCTGGTCATTAGAGACCGCTGTGGTAAGACTGTTATTACACTTCATAACACATAAAACCTGGTCATTAGAGACCGCTGTGGTAAGACTGTTATTACACTTCATAACACATAAAACCTGGTCATTAGAGACCGCTGTGGTAAGACTGTTATTACACTTCATAACACATAAAACCTGGTCATTAGAGACCTCTGTGGTAACGCTGTTATTACACTTCATAACACTTCATAGCACATAAAACCTGGTCATCAGAGACCTCTGTGGTAAGACTGTTATTACACTTCATAACACTTCATAACACATATAACCTGGTCATTAGAAACCTCTGTGGTAAGACTGTTATTACACTTCATAACACTTCATAACACATATAACCTGGTCATTAGAGACCTCTGTGGTAAGACTGTTATTACACTTCATAACACTTCATAGCACATAAAACCTGGTCATTAGAGACCTCTGTGGTAAGACTGTTATTACACTTCATAACACTTCATAGCACATAAAACCTGGTCATTAGAGACCTCTGTGGTAAGACTGTTATTACACTTCATAACACATAAAACCTGGTCATCAGAGACCTCTTTGGTAAGACTGTTATTACACTTCATAACACTTCATAGCACATAAAACCTGGTCATCAGAGACCTCTGTGGTAAGACTGTTATTACACTTCATAACACATAAAACCTGGTCATTAGAGACCTCTGGTAAGACTGTTATTACACTTCATAAAACATAAAACCTGGTCATTAGAGACCTCTGTGGTAACGCTGTTATTACACTTCATAACACTTCATAACACATGGACTTTTCCATGTAAATATTGAAGTCACCAAAAATGTGAATATTATCTGCTATGACTACGAGGTCCGATAGGAATTCAGGGAACTCAGTGAGGAACACTGTATATGGCCCAGGAGGCCTGTAAACAGTAGCTATAAAAAGTCATTGAGTAGGCTGCATAGATTTCATGACTAGAAGTTCAAAAAATTGATAATGCAGTCATAAAATTAAAAACAATATATAGGGGATATAGTCACTAGTGTAGCCAGGAGGTGAGGCCTCATTTAACACAGTAAATTCATCAGGCTTAAGCCATGTTTCAGTCAGGCCAATCACATCAAGATTATGATCAGTGATTAGTTCATTGACTATAACTGCCATGGAAGTGAGGGATATAACATTATGGTGATAGCTGAGCTGACGACACTGACTGTGCTAGTGGCAGACTCCACTAAACTGGCAGGCTGGCTAACAGCCTGCTGCCTGGCCTGCACCCTATTTCATTGTGGAGCTAGAGGAGTTAGAGCCCTGTCTATGTTGGTAGATAAGATGAGAGCACCCCTCCAGCTAGGATGGAGTCCGTCACTCCTCAGCAGGCCAGGCCTGGTCCTGTTTGTGGAGGCCAGAGATTATTACTGGCTAGGATGGAGTCCGTCACTCCTCAGCAGGCCAGGCCTGGTCCTGTTTGTGGAGGCCAGAGATTATTACTGGCTAGGATGGAGTCCGTCACTCCTCAGCAGGCCAGGCCTGGTCCTGTTTGTGGAGGCCAGAGATTATTACTGGCTAGGATGGAGTCCGTCACTGCTCAGCAGGCCAGGCCTGGTCCTGTTTGTGGAGGCCAGAGATTATTACTGGCTAGGATGGAGTCCGTCACTCCTCAGCAGGCCAGGCCTGGTCCTGTTTGTGGAGACCAGAGATTATTACTGGCTAGGATGGAGTCCGTCACTCCTCAGCAGGCCAGGCCTGGTCCTGTTTGTGGAGGCCAGAGATTATTACTGGCTAGGATGCTAGGATGGAGTCCGTCACTCCTCAGCAGGCCATGCCTGGTCCTGTTTGTGGAGGCCAGAGATTATTACTGGCTAGGATGGAGTCCGTCACTCCTCAGCAGGCCAGGCCTGGTCCTGTTTGTGGAGGCCAGAGATTATTACTGGCTAGGATGCTAGGATGGAGTCCGTCACTCCTCAGCAGGCCATGCCTGGTCCTGTTTGTGGAGGCCAGAGATTATTACTGGCTAGGATGGAGTCCGTCACTCCTCAGCAGGCCAGGCCTGGTCCTGTTTGTGGAGGCCAGAGATTATTACTGGCTAGGATGGAGTCCGTCACTCCTCAGCAGGCCAGGCCTGGTCCTGTTTGTGGAGGCCAGAGATTATTACTGGCTAGGATGCTAGGATGGAGTCCGTCACTCCTCAGCAGGCCAGGCCTGGTCCTGTTTGTGGAGGCCAGAGATTATTACTGGCTAGGATGCTAGGATGGAGTCCGTCACTCCTCAGCAGGCCAGGCCTGGTCCTGTTTGTGGAGACCAGAGATTATTACTGGCTAGGATGGAGTCCGTCACTGCTCAGCAGGCCAGGCCTGGTCCTGTTTGTGGAGGCCAGAGATTATTACTGGCTAGGATGGAGTCCGTCACTGCTCAGCAGGCCAGGCCTGGTCCTGTTTGTGGAGGCCAGAGATTATTACTGGCTAGGATGGAGTCCGTCACTCCTCAGCAGGCCAGGCCTGGTCCTGTTTGTGGAGACCAGAGATTATTACTGGCTAGGATGGAGTCCGTCACTCCTCAGCAGGCCAGGCCTGGTCCTGTTTGTGGAGGCCAGAGATTATTACTGGCTAGGATGCTAGGATGGAGTCCGTCACTCCTCAGCAGGCCATGCCTGGTCCTGTTTGTGGAGGCCAGAGATTATTACTGGCTAGGATGGAGTCCGTCACTCCTCAGCAGGCCAGGCCTGGTCCTGTTTGTGGAGGCCAGAGATTATTACTGGCTAGGATGGAGTCCGTCACTCCTCAGCAGGCCAGGCCTGGTCCTGTTTGTGGAGGCCAGAGATTATTACTGGCTAGGATGCTAGGATGGAGTCCGTCACTCCTCAGCAGGCCAGGCCTGGTCCTGTTTGTGGAGACCAGAGATTATTACTGGCTAGGATGGAGTCCGTCACTCCTCAGCAGGCCAGGCCTGGTCCTGTTTGTGGAGGCCAGAGATTATTACTGGCTAGGATGCTAGGATGGAGTCCGTCACTCCTCAGCAGGCCATGCCTGGTCCTGTTTGTGGAGGCCAGAGATTATTACTGGCTAGGATGGAGTCCGTCACTCCTCAGCAGGCCAGGCCTGGTCCTGTTTGTGGAGGCCAGAGATTATTACTGGCTAGGATGGAGTCCGTCACTCCTCAGCAGGCCAGGCCTGGTCCTGTTTGTGGAGGCCAGAGATTATTACTGGCTAGGATGCTAGGATGGAGTCCGTCACTCCTCAGCAGGCCAGGCCTGGTCCTGTTTGTGGAGGCCAGAGATTATTACTGGCTAGGATGCTAGGATGGAGTCCGTCACTCCTCAGCAGGCCAGGCCTGGTCCTGTTTGTGGAGACCAGAGATTATTACTGGCTAGGATGGAGTCCGTCACTGCTCAGCAGGCCAGGCCTGGTCCTGTTTGTGGAGGCCAGAGATTATTACTGGCTAGGATGGAGTCCGTCACTGCTCAGCAGGCCAGGCCTGGTCCTGTTTGTGGAGGCCAGAGATTATTACTGGCTAGGATGGAGTCCGTCACTCCTCAGCAGGCCAGGCCTGGTCCTGTTTGTGGAGACCAGAGATTATTACTGGCTAGGATGGAGTCCGTCACTCCTCAGCAGGCCAGGCCTGGTCCTGTTTGTGGAGGCCAGAGATTATTACTGGCTAGGATGCTAGGATGGAGTCCGTCACTCCTCAGCAGGCCATGCCTGGTCCTGTTTGTGGAGGCCAGAGATTATTACTGGCTAGGATGGAGTCCGTCACTCCTCAGCAGGCCAGGCCTGGTCCTGTTTGTGGAGGCCAGAGATTATTACTGGCTAGGATGGAGTCCGTCACTCCTCAGCAGGCCAGGCCTGGTCCTGTTTGTGGAGGCCAGAGATTATTACTGGCTAGGATAGAGTCCGTCACTCCTCAGCAGGCCAGGCCTGGTCCTGTTTGTGGAGGCCAGAGATTATTACTGGCTAGGATGCTAGGATGGAGTCCGTCACTCCTCAGCAGGCCATGCCTGGTCCTGTTTGTGGAGGCCAGAGATTATTACTGGCTAGGATGGAGTCCGTCACTCCTCAGCAGGCCAGGCCTGGTCCTGTTTGTGGAGGCCAGAGATTATTACTGGCTAGGATGGAGTCCGTCACTCCTCAGCAGGCCAGGCCTGGTCCTGTTTGTGGAGGCCAGAGATTATTACTGGCTAGGATAGAGTCCGTCACTCCTCAGCAGGCCAGGCCTGGTCCTGTTTGTGGAGGCCAGAGATTATTACTGGCTAGGATGGAGTCCGTCACTGCTCAGCAGGCCAGGCCTGGTCCTGTTTGTGGAGGCCAGAGATTATTACTGGCTAGGATGGAGTCCGTCACTCCTCAGCAGGCCAGGCCTGGTCCTGTTTGTGGAGACCAGAGATTATTACTGGCTAGGATGGAGTCCGTCACTCCTCAGCAGGCCAGGCCTGGTCCTGTTTGTGGAGGCCAGAGATTATTACTGGCTAGGATGCTAGGATGGAGTCCGTCACTCCTCAGCAGGCCATGCCTGGTCCTGTTTGTGGAGGCCAGAGATTATTACTGGCTAGGATGGAGTCCGTCACTCCTCAGCAGGCCAGGCCTGGTCCTGTTTGTGGAGGCCCCGTCACTCCTCAGCAGGCCAGGCCTGGTCCTGTTTGTGGAGGCCAGAGATTATTACTGGCTAGGATGGAGTCCGTCACTCCTCAGCAGGCCAGGCCTGGTCCTGTTTGTGGAGGCCAGAGATTATTACTGGCTAGGATGCTAGGATGGAGTCCGTCACTCCTCAGCAGGCCAGGCCTGGTCCTGTTTGTGGAGGCCAGAGATTATTACTGGCTAGGATGCTAGGATGGAGTCCGTCACTCCTCAGCAGGCCAGGCCTGGTCCTGTTTGTGGAGACCAGAGATTATTACTGGCTAGGATGGAGTCCGTCACTGCTCAGCAGGCCAGGCCTGGTCCTGTTTGTGGAGGCCAGAGATTATTACTGGCTAGGATGGAGTCCGTCACTGCTCAGCAGGCCAGGCCTGGTCCTGTTTGTGGAGGCCAGAGATTATTACTGGCTAGGATGGAGTCCGTCACTCCTCAGCAGGCCAGGCCTGGTCCTGTTTGTGGAGACCAGAGATTATTACTGGCTAGGATGGAGTCCGTCACTCCTCAGCAGGCCAGGCCTGGTCCTGTTTGTGGAGGCCAGAGATTATTACTGGCTAGGATGCTAGGATGGAGTCCGTCACTCCTCAGCAGGCCATGCCTGGTCCTGTTTGTGGAGGCCAGAGATTATTACTGGCTAGGATGGAGTCCGTCACTCCTCAGCAGGCCAGGCCTGGTCCTGTTTGTGGAGGCCAGAGATTATTACTGGCTAGGATGGAGTCCGTCACTCCTCAGCAGGCCAGGCCTGGTCCTGTTTGTGGAGACCAGAGATTATTACTGGCTAGGATGGAGTCCGTCACTGCTCAGCAGGCCAGGCCTGGTCCTGTTTGTGGAGGCCAGAGATTATTACTGGCTAGGATGGAGTCCGTCACTCCTCAGCAGGCCAGGCCTGGTCCTGTTTGTGGAGGCCAGAGATTATTACTGGCTAGGATGCTAGGATGGAGTCCGTCACTCCTCAGCAGGCCAGGCCTGGTCCTGTTTGTGGAGGCCAGAGATTATTACTGGCTAGGATGCTAGGATGGAGTCCGTCACTCCTCAGCAGGCCAGGCCTGGTCCTGTTTGTGGAGACCAGAGATTATTACTGGCTAGGATGGAGTCCGTCACTGCTCAGCAGGCCAGGCCTGGTCCTGTTTGTGGAGGCCAGAGATTATTACTGGCTAGGATGGAGTCCGTCACTCCTCAGCAGGCCAGGCCTGGTCCTGTTTGTGGAGGCCAGAGATTATTACTGGCTAGGATGGAGTCTGTCACTCCTCAGCAGGCCAGGCCTGGTCCTGTTTGTGGAGGGCAGAGATTATTACTGGCTAGGATGGAGTCCGTCACTCCTCAGCAGGCCAGGCCTGGTCCTGTTTGTGGAGGCCAGAGATTAGTGTACTTACTGGTGGCACAGACACTGTTTCATCCTTTGCTACACTGAAAGGACCCTTGCATAACGATTGTATCTGAAGCTGGGCTTGCAACACGATTATCCACACCACAAGGCGATAGTTCTCCTTTATAATACGAGCACAGCAACTGTATTGAGAAGACACAGTGTTAATGTTACCAGCAACTGTATTGAGAAGGCACAGTGTTAATGTTACCAGCAACTGTATTGAGAAGGCACAGTGTTAATGTTACCAGCGACTGTATTGAGAAGACACAGTGTTAATGTTACCAGTGACTGTATTGAGAAGGCACAGTGTTAATGTTACCAGTGACTGCATTGAGAAGACACAGTGTTAATGTTACCAGTGACTGTATTGAGAAGACACAGTGTTAATGTTACTAGTGACTGTATTGAGAAGACACAGTGTTAATGTTACTAGCGACTGTATTGAGAAGGCACAGTGTTAATGTTACCAGTGACTGTATTGAGAAGGCATAATGTTACCAGTGACTGTATTGAGAAGACACCGTGTTAATGTTACCAGTGACTGTATTGAGAAGGCACAGTGTTAATGTTACTAGTGACTGTATTGAGAAGACATAGTGTTAATGTTACCAGTGACTGTATTGAGAAGGCATAATGTTACCAGTGACTGTATTGAGAAGACACCGTGTTAATGTTACCAGTGACTGTATTGAGAAGGCACAGTGTTAATGTTACTAGTGACTGTATTGAGAAGACATAGTGTTAATGTTACCAGTGACTGTATTGAGAAGGCATAATGTTACCAGTGACTGTATTGAGAAGGCATAATGTTACCAGTGACTGTATTGAGAAGGCACAGTGTTAATGTTACCAGTGACTGCATTGAGAAGACAAATCAAATCAAATCACATTTTATTTGTCACATACACATGGTTAGCAGATGTTAATGCGAGTGTAGCGAAATGCTTGTGCTTCTAGTTCCGACAATGCAGTGATAACCAACAAGTAATCTAACTAACAATTCCAAAACTACTGTCTTATACACAGTGTAAGGGGATAAGGAACATGTACATAAGGATATATGAATGAGTGATGGTACAGAGCAGCATACAGTAGATGGTATCGAGTACAGTATATACATATGAGATGAGTGTGTAGACAAAGTAAACAAAGTGGCATAGTTAAAGTGGCTAGTGATACATGTGTTACATAAGGATGCAGTCGATGATGTAGAGTACAGTATATACATATGCATATGAGATGAATAATGTAGGGTAAGTAACATTATATAAGGTAGCATTGTTTAAAGTGGCTAGTGATATATTTACATCATTTCCCATCAATTCCCATTATTAAAATGGCTGGAGTTGGGTCAGTGTCAATGACAGTGTGTTGGCAGCAGCCACTCAATGTTAGTGGTGGCTGTTTAACAGTCTGATGGCCTTGAGATAGAAGCTGTTTTTCAGTCTCTCGGTCCCAGCTTTGATGCACCTGTACTGACCTCGCCTTCTGGATGATAGCGGGGTGAACAGGCAGTGGTTCGGGTGGTTGATGTCCTTGATGATCTTTATGGCCTTCCTGTAACAACGGGTGGTGTAGGTGTCCTGGAGGGCAGGTAGTTTGCCCCCGGTGATGCGTTGTGCAGTCCTCACTACCCTCTGGAGAGCCTTACGGTTGAGGGCGGAGCAGTTGCCGTACCAGGCGGTGATACAGCCCGCCAGGATGCTCTCGATTGTGCATCTGTAGAAGTTTGTGAGTGCTTTTGGTGACAAGCCAAATTTCTTCAGCCTCCTGAGGTTGAATAGGCGCTGGTGCGCCTTCTTCACGACGCTGTCAGTGTGAGTGGACCAATTCAGTTTGTCTGTGATGTGTATGCCGAGGAACTTAAAACTAGCTACCCTCTCCACTACTGTTCCATCGATGTGGATAGGGGGGTGTTCCCTCTGCTGTTTCCTGAAGTCCACAATCATCTCCTTAGTTTTGTTGGCGTTGAGTGTGAGGTTATTTTCCTGACACCACACTCCGAGGGCCCTCACCTCCTCCCTGTAGGCCGTCTCGTCGTTGTTGGTAATCAAGCCTACCACTGTTGTGTCGTCCGCAAACTTGATGATTGAGTTGGAGGCGTGCGTGGCCACGCAGTCGTGGGTGAACAGGGAGTACAGGAGAGGGCTCAGAACGCACCCTTGTGGGGCCCCCGTGTTGAGGATCAGCGGGGAGGAGATGTTGTTGCCTACCCTCACCACCTGGGGGCGGCCCGTCAGGAAGTCCAGTACCCAGTTGCACAGGGCGGGGTCGAGACCCAGGGTCTCGAGCTTGATGACGAGCTTGGAGGGTACTATGGTGTTGAATGCCGAGCTGTAGTCGATGAACAGCATTCTCACATAGGTATTCCTCTTGTCCAGGTGGGTTAGGGCAGTGTGCAGTGTGGTTGAGATTGCATCGTCTGTGGACATAATGTTACCAGTGACTGCATTGAGAAGACACAGTGTTAATGTTACCAGTGACTGTATTGAGAAGGCACAGTGTTAATGTTACCAGTGACTGCATTGAGAAGACACAGTGTTAATGTTACCAGTGACTGTATTGAGAAGGCATAGTGTTAATGTTACCAGTGACTGTATTGAGAAGGCATAATGTTACCAGTGACTGTATTGAGAAGGCATAATGTTACCAGTGACTGCATTGAGAAGGCACAGTGTTAATGTTACCAGTGACTGTATTGAGAAGGCATAGTGTTAATGTTACCATTGACTGTATTGAGAAGACACAGTGTTAATGTTACCAGTGACTGTATTGAGAAGACACAGTGTTAATGTTACCAGTGACTGCATTGAGAAGACACAGTGTTAATGTTACCAGCGACTGTATTGAGAAGACACAGTGTTAATGTTACCAGTGACTGTATTGAGAAGGCATAGTGTTAATGTTACCAGTGACTGTATTGAGAAGGCACAGTGTTAATGTTACCAGTGACTGCATTGAGAAGGCACAGTGTTAATGTTACCAGTGACTGTATTGAGAAGACACAGTGTTAATGTTACCAGTGACCGCATTGAGAAGACACAGTGTTAATGTTACCAGTGACTGTATTGAGAAGGCACAGTGTTAATGTTACCAGTGACTGTATTGAGAAGGCACAGTGTTAATGTTACCAGCGACTGTATTGAGAAGACACAGTGTTAATGTTACCAGTGACTGTATTGAGAAGGCATAGTGTTAATGTTACTAGTGACTGTATTGAGAAGGCACAGTGTTAATGTTACTAGTGACTGTATTGAGAAGGCACAGTGTTAATGTTACCAGTGACTGTATTGAGAAGGCACAGTGTTAAT
>NW_025750342.1:0-19599 GCF_021184085.1 Oncorhynchus gorbuscha | reverse complement strand
CAGTGTGTTGTCCTGACCATTGTAACAGTGTGTTGTCCTGACCATTGTAACAGTGTGTTGTCCTGACCATTGTAACAGTGTGTTGTCCTGACCATTGTAACAGTGTGTTGTCCTGACCATTGTAACAGTGTGTCTGTAGTCCAGTGTGTTGTCCTGACCATTGTAACAGTGTGTTGTCCTGACCATTGTAACAGTGTGTTGTCCTGACCATTGTAACAGTGTGTTGTCCTGACCATTGTAACAGTGTGTTGTCCTGACCATTGTAACAGTGTGTTGTCCTGACCATTGTAACAGTGTGTTGTCCTGACCATTGTAACAGTGTGTTGTCCTGACCATTGTAACAGTGTGTCTGTAGTACAGTGTGTTGTCCTGACCATTGTAACAGTGTGTCTGTAGTACAGTGTGTTGTCCTGACCATTGTAACAGTGTGTCTGTAGTCCAGTGTGTTGTCCTGACCATTGTAACAGTGTGTTGTCCTGACCATTGTAACAGTGTGTCTGTAGTCAGTGTGTTGCCCTGACCATTGTAACAGTGTGTCTGTAGTACAGTGTGTTGTCCTGACCATTGTAACAGTGTGTCTGTAGTACAGTGTGTTGTCCTGACCATTGTAACAGTGTGTTGTCCTGACCATTGTAACAGTGTGTTGTCCTGACCATTGAAACAGTGTATCTGTAGCACGGTGTGAGCTCTCTTGCGGTTGGCGGTCCACTCCAGTAGACAGGGAGGGTAGGTCCGGGCGCCGTGGTAACCAAGTGAAGTCCTGTGCATTGACTGGAGTAGACGGTGTTGACACAAACAGTCATATCCTCCTGGACCGTAGTCTGAGACAAACCTACACACAACACACACACACACACACACACACACACACACACACACACACACACAGCACACAACACACACACTACACACACACACACACACCACACACACACACACACACACACACACACACACACACACACACACACACACACACACAAAGAGAACAACATAACACTTTCCAAATATGAAAACATTTACAACAATTTGTGTATCAGTGTGTGTGTGTATGTTTGTGTATGTGTGTGTGTGTGTGCATATCATGTGTGAGTCGTGTGTGTGTGTGTGTGTGTGTGTGTGTGTGTGTGTGTGTGTGTGTGTGTGTGTGTGTGTGTGTGTGTGTGTGTGTGTGTGTGTGTGTGTGTGTGTGTGTGTGTGTGTGTGTGTGTGTGCGTGTGTGTGCGTGTGTGTGTGTGTGCGGGGGACCTACTTGAGGAGGTATTTTTCCAGCCGCTGCGAGGGAGGGAAGGAGGAGAGACAGGCAGAGAGGAGGAGCCACCCGCGTTCCGAGTTCTGAGGGTTGACGTTTCGCCAGACTTGATTGGCTACCTGTGCCAGGATCTCATCTCGGAGGCTCTGATTGGCCAGTCCTTTCTGGATGATGTAGTTCCCAAACAGGTTCTCCTGGAGCCCGTTCAGGTCGGGTCCCCCATGAACCTCAGAATCTAGAAGAGAGAACACAGAACACACCATGTTACAGTATGGTTCAGTAGGGGGTAGAAGACTCATGAGACCAGAGGCCTACTGGTAAAATGCAGTGGGTACATTTACATTTACATTTAAGTCATTTAGCAGACGCCCTTATCCAGAGCGACTTACAAATTGGTACACAGGGTTACTCAGGGCAGAGCAAACAGTTGGTGCTACACCATGTTACAGTATGGTTCAGTAGGTTACAGTAGGCCTACTGGTAAAATGCAGTGGGTACCACAGGGTTACTAGGCAGAGCAAACAGTTGGTGGTACACCATGTTACAGTATGGTTCAGTAGGTTACAGTAGGCCTATACTGGTGGTAATGCAGTGGGTACCAGGGTTACTCAGGGCAGAGCAAACAGTTGGTGGTACACCATGTTACAGTATGGTTCCATAGGGCCTACTGGTAAAATGCAGTGGGCACCACAGGGTTACTCAGGGCAGAGCAAACAGTTGGTGCACACCATGTTACAGTATGGTTCAGTAGGTTACAGTAGGCCTACTGGTATAATGCAGTGGGTACCACAGGGTTACTCAGGCAGAGCAAACAGTTGGTGGTACACCATGTTACAGTATGGTTCCATAGCAGGCCCACTGGTAAAATGCAGTGGGTACCACAGGTTACTTCAGGGCAGAGCAAACAGTTGGTGCTACACCATGTTACAGTATGGTTCAGTAGGTTACAGTAGGCCTACTGGTAAAATGCAGTGGGTACCACAGGGTTACTCAGGGCAGAGCAAACAGTTGGTGGTACACCATGTTACAGTATGGTTCAGTAGGTTACATAGGCCTACTGGTATAATGCAGTGGGTACCACAGGGTTACCCAGGGCAGAGCAAACTCAGTTGGTACAGTATGGAAAAGGTATGGGAAACCACTGTTCTAGAAAGTAGTGTACAATGGGAGAGGGTTCTAAAGGGGGTTACTCAGGGCAGATCATAGTTGGTTCCCATAGAGACAGAGACAGTTCTAAAGGTGGGTTCTGCAGAGGGTTCTCTGATCATAGTGTTCCATAAGGCAGAGTGCTCTAAAGGTCGGTTCTATAGAGGGATCGAGTGTCCCTGCAGAGATGGTGCTAAAGGTGGGGATCTGGTTGAGAGGTTCTAGATCGAGTGTTCCATAGAGAGGGTTCTAAAGGTGGGGTCTATAGAGGGTTCTAGAGCATGTACCACAGAGGTTCTAAAGGTGGGCCCCAGAGCATTCTAGAGAGCGTAGTACCAGAGAGGATTCTGGGGAAGGTGGGGTTCTACAGAGGGTTCTAGAGCGTAGTGTACCATAGAGAAGGTTCTAAAGGTGGGTTCTACAGAGGGCTCTAGGAGCATAGTGTACCATAGAGAGGGTTCTAAAGGTGGGTTCAACTGCAGAGCGAGCAGCTCTAGAGCCGTAGTGTACCATAGAGAGGATTCTAAAGGTGGCTCCTATGAGTCAGCTCTAGAGCGAGAGGTGTACCATAGAGAAGGTTCTAAAGGTGGGTTCTACAGAGGGTTCTAGAGCATAGTGTACCATAGAGAGGGCCCTAAAGGTGGGTCTCTACAGAGCTGGTCTAGAGCGTAGTGAAAAATTACAGAGAGGGTTCTAAAGGTGGGTTCTACAGAGCGTTCTAGAGCCGTAGAAAAATTCCGTAGAGAGAAGGTTCTAAAGGTGGGTTCTGAGAGGGTTCTAGAGCATAGTACCATAGAGAGGGTTCTAAAGGTGGTTCTACAGAGCGTTCTAGAGCGTAGTGTACCATAGAGAGGATTCTAAAGGTGGGTTCCCACTAGAGCGCTCTAGAGCGTAGTGCACCACAGAGAAGGTTCTGAAGGTGGGTTCTATGAGGGTTCTAGAGCATAGTAGTACCATAGAGAGGGTCTCTAAAGGTGGAGTTCCACAGAGCGCTCTAGAGCCGTAGTGTACCCATAGAGAGGGGTCCTTAAAGGTGGGCCTACAGAGCGCCGAGAGCCGAGAGTACCCATAGAGAGGGTCTAAAGGTGGGTTCTACAGAGAGTCTCTAGAGCGTAGTGTACCAGCATAAAGATGTCCACCGCTGGCTGATTCAGTTCCTCGTCCACCCGGGTCAGAGAGCTCTCCAGCGGAGCAAACAACATCCTAAACAGGGCTTCCTAAACACATCAACATGGGTTCACAACACACTGAGCTCAACATTAACTCAACATGGATTCACAACTGAACACTGAGCTCAACATCAACATGGATTCACAACTGAACACTGAGCAACATTAACATGGATTCACAACTGAACACTGAGCTCAACATCAAACACATCAACATGGATTCACACACTGAACACTGAGCTCAACATCAAACATTCACATCAACATCAACATGGATTCACAACTGAACACTGAGCTCAACATCAAACACATCAACATGGATTCACAACTGAACACTGAGCTCAACATCAAACACATCAACATGAACACTGAGCTCAACATCAACATGGATTCACAACTGAACACTGAGCTCAACATCAAACACATCAACATGGGATTCACAACTGAACACTGAGCTCAACATCAAACACATCAACATGGATTCACAACAGAACACTGAGCTCAACATCAACACACAACACAGATTCACAACAGAAAACACTGAGCTCAACATTAACACGGATTCACAACAGAACACTGAGCTCAACATCAAACACATCAACATGGATTCACAACTGAACACTGAGCTCAACATTAACACGGATTCACAACTGAACACTGAGCTCAACATTAACACAGATTCACAACTGAACACTGAGCTCAACATTAACACGGATTCACAACTGAACACTGAGATTAACATCAACATGGATTCACAACTGAACACTGAGCTCAACATTAACACAGATTCACAACTGAACACTGAGCTCAACATCAACACGGATTCACAACTCAACACTGAGATTCAAACAACACTGAGCCTCAACACATATTCACAACTGAACACTGAGCTCAACATTAACACGGATTCACAACTAAACACTGAGCTCAACATCAAACACACATCAACACATATTCACAACTGAACACTGAGCTCAACATCAAACACATCAACATGGATTCACAACAGAACACTGAGCTCAACATCAACATGGATTCACAACTGAACACTGAGCTCAACATAAACATGGATTCACAACTGAACACTGAGCTCAACATCAAACACACATCAACATGGATTCACAACTGAACACTGAGCTCAACATCAACATGGATTCACAACTGAACACTGAGCTCAACATCAAACACACAACACAGATTCACAACTGAACACTGAGCTCAACATCAAACACATCAACATGGATTCATAACTGAACAATGAGCTCAACATAAAACACATCAACATGGATTCACAACTGAACACTGAGCTCAACATTAACACGGATTCACAACTGAACACTGAGCTCAACATTAACACGGATTCACAACTGAACACTGAGCTTAACATCAACATGGATTCACAACTAAACACTGAGCTCAACATCAAACACACATCACACATTACAACTGAACACTGAGCTCAACATTAACATGGATTCACAACTGAACACTGAGCTCAACATCAAACATCAACATGGATTCACAACTGAACACTGAGCTCAACATCAAAATTCACAACAACACTGAGCTCAACAAACTGGATTCAACTGAACACTGAGCTCAACATTAACACGGATTCACAACTGAACACTGAGCTCAACATCAACATGGATTCACAACTAAACACTGAGCTCAACATCAAACACACATCAACACATGAACACTGAGCTCAACATTAACATGGATTCACAACTGAACACTGAGCTCAACATCAAACACATCAACATGGATTCACAACTGAACACTGAGCTCAACATCAACACGGATTCACAACAGAACACTGAGCTCAACATCAACATGGATTCACAACTGAACACTGAGCTCAACATAAAACACATCAACATGGATTCACAACGGAACACTGAGCTCAACATCAACACGGATTCACCAACTGAACACTGAGCTCAACATCAACACATATTCACAACTGAAGACTGAGCTCAACATCAACACATATTCACAACTGAACACTGAGCTCAACATCAACACGGATTCACAACAGAACACTGAGCTCAACATCAACACATATTCACAACTGAAGACTGAGCTCAACATCAACACATATTCACAACAGAACACTGAGCTCAACATCAACACGGATTCACAACAGAACACTGAGCTCAACATCAACACATATTCACAACTGAAGACTGAGCTCAACATCAACACATATTCACAACAGAACACTGAGCTCAACATCAACACATATTCACAACTGAAGACTGAGCTCAACATCAACACATATTCACAACTGAACACTGAGCTCAACATCAACACATATTCACAACTGAACACTGAGCTCAACATCAACACATATTCACAACTGAACACTGGGCTCAACATCAACACATATTCACAACTGAAGACTGAGCTCAACATCAACACATATTCACAACTGAACACTGAGCTCAACATTAACACAGATTCACAACTGAACACTGAGCTCAACATCAACACGGATTCACAACAGAACACTGAGCTCAACATCAACACACGTTTTAATAACGGTGTGTTCTCACCCTGAAGATGGTCCTTATGTAGTGAGTGATGAGGTAGTTGTTGATGTTCAAAGGCAGAGTCAGCTGAGGATCCACCTGGACCTTAGGGGCCTGGACCAGAGCTAGGCACTCAGAGTGGAGCTCCCTGCCACCTAGACACACAGAGAGACGTGAGGAGCTGGACCAGAGCTAGGCACTCAGAATGGAGCTCCCTGCCACCTAGACACACAGAGAGACGTGAGGAGCTGGACCAGAGCTAGGCACTCAGAATGGAGCTCCCTGCCACCTAGACACACAGAGAGACGAGGAGCTGAGCTCCCTGCCACCTAGACACACAGAGAGACGTGAGCTGGACCAGAGAGCTAGGCACTCAGAATGGAGCTCCCTGCCACCTAGACACACAGAGAGACGTGAGGAGCTGGACAAGAGCTAGGCACCAGAGTGGAGCCCCTGCCACCTAGACACACAGAGACGAGGAGCTGGACCAGAGCTAGGCACTCAGAATGGAGCTCCCTGCCACCTAGACACAGAGAGACGGAGGAGCTGGACAAGAGCTAGGCACTCAGAGTGGAGCCCTCCCTCCACCTAGACACACAGAGATGTGAGGAGCTGGACCAGAGATAGACTGCAGATGTGAGGAGCTGGACCAGAGATAAACACTCAGAGTGGAGCTCCCTGCCACCTTGACATACAGAGAGATGTGAGGATCTGGACCAGAGCTAGACAGGGAGATGGGAGGAGATGGACCAGAGCAAGACAGAGAGATGGGAGGAGCTGGACCAGAACTAGACAGAGAGATGGGAGGAGCTGGACCAGAGCTAGACAGCGAGATGGGAGGAGCTGGACCAGAGCTAGACAGAGAGATGGGAGGAGCTGGACCAGAGCTAGTGTGTTATTCAGGATAATAGCCTACCTGCTGTAGCCTGCAGCAGAAACCCCAACTCAGCAGGGATGGGCAGAGTTGTAACGTTCACCACTTCTCTGTTGGCCCGCTCCTACACAGAGGGGTTAGAGGTCAGGGGTCAGTCAAGGGTTCAGATCAAATCTAGGGTCACCACATTTAAAACACTCAAATGAGGACAATATATTCTATTATTCTATTATTCTGGTGTTCTACAATTCTAATATTCAAGTATTGCATTATTATAAAATTATATTATTATATTATTCCATTATTATGATATTCTAGTATTCTATAATTTTTGTATTCAATTATTCAATTATTCTACTATTCCAGTATTATAGTATTCTACTATTCTAGAATTCTATTATCCTAGTATTCTAGAATTCTTAGTATTTTTAGTATTCTATTATTCTATTATTCTAGTATTCTGGTATTCTAATATTCTAGTATACTAGTATTCTAGTATTCCAGTAGTCTAATATTATATTATTCTAATATTCTTGTATTCTAGTATTCGAGTACTATAGTTTTCTAATATTCTAGAATTCTAGTATTCCAGTATTCTATTATTCTAATATTCTAGTATTCCAGTATTCTAATATTCTAGTATTGTAGTATTCTAGTATTCCAGTATTCCATTATTATAATATTCCATTATTCTAGTATTCTAGTATTATATTATTCTAGGATGCTAATATTTTTAGAATTCTAGTATTCTAAATCCACCTTTTTCCCCCACAGTTTACTGATGTTTGAATTTGTTGATGAAACCCGGGACATGATTGTTTGATTGCAGGACATGGGGTCAAAGTGTCAAAGTGAGGGACTGTCACGCACATTCCAGGACATGTGGTAACACTAATTCACCAATCAGAGGTGGAGTCAGAAGGAAAGGGACGAGGTCTTTACCTCCTCTATCCTCCTGAACTCCTCCTCGGCTCTCCTGATTGGCTCGATCTCCGCCTGAAAGGAACCCAAACATTAAACACTCATCACTCAATCCCTTCTGTTTCGGACCCTGGTGTGTGTGTGTGTGTCCATCCCTGTGTGTGTATCCGTCTGTGTGTGTGTGTGTGTGTGTCTGTCCATGTGTGTGTGTGTGTATGTGTGTGTGTGTCCGTCCCTGTGTGTGTGTCCGTCTGTGTGTGTGTGTGTGTGTGTGTGTGTGTGTGTGTGTGTGTGTGTGTGTGTGTGTGTGTGTGTGTGTGTGTGTGTGTGTGTGTGTGTGTGTGTGTGTGTGTGTGTGTGTGTGTGTGTGTGTGTGTGTGTGTGTGTGTGTGTGTGTGTGTGTGTGTGTGTGTCTGTCCATGTCTGTGTGTGTCCATCCCTGTGTGTGTGTCTGTCTGTGTGTGTGTGTGTTACCTTCACATAGCTTCGACGGTTGATGTAGAGCAACACGATGGAACGGAACTTGATGAGGTACTTCCTCTTCAGAGCAAACCTCTTCCTGTTTACAGAGAGACATGCTCTGATTGGCTGATTACAGAGAGAGAGACAGGGTCTGACTGGCTATTTAGAGAGAGACAAGCTCCGATAAACTGTTTTACAGGAAGACATGCTCTGATTGGCTGTTTACAGAGAGAGAGACGGGGTTTGATTGGACAAAACCATAAGAACTTTACAGAAGGAAAAAAGTGTGTGTGTGTGTGTGTGTGTGTGTGTGTGTGTGTGTGTGTGTGTGTGTGTGTGTGTGTGTGTGTGTGTGTGTGTGTGTGTGTGTGTGTGTGTGTGTGTGTGTGTGTGTGTGTGTGTGTGTGTGTGTGTGTTTACCTTGCCAGGTGTCCTCTACAGTAGGTCTGTAGATGAATCATGGTGTTTTAGCGGTGTGTGTGTGTGTGTGTGTGTGTGTGTGTGTGTGTGTGTGTGTGTGTGTGTGTGTGTGTGTGTGTGTGTGTGTGTGTGTGTGTGTGTGTGTGTGTGTGTGTGTGTGTGTGTGTGTGCGTGTGTGTGTGTGTGTGTTTACCTTGCCAGGTGTCCTCTACAGTAGGTCTGTAGTTGAATCATGGTGTTTCGAACTTGTTCCGTCTCTTCCTGATGAAGTACAGCCGTGTGTAGCGCTGCAGGGTCACGGCGGCCACGTGGAACACCAGATCACGCTTCCACTCCATCAGTTGGTACAGATCCTCCTTCAGGAACATCTACACATGGGGATCACCATATTACCCTTCCTCTCCAGCTCCTCCTTCACAGCTAGATCACTCCTTCAGGAACATCTACACATGGGGATACTAGATCACCCTTCCTCTCCTACAGCTCCTCCTTCAGGAACATCTACACATGGGGACACTAGATCACCCTTCCTCTCCTACAGCTGGTACACCTCCTCCTTCAGGAACATCTACACATGGGGACACTAGATCACCCTTCCTCTCCTACAGCTCCTCCTTCAGGAACATCTACACATGGGGACACTAGATCACCCTTCCTCTCCTACAGCTCCTCCTTCAGGAACATCTACACATGGGGACACTAGATCACCCTTCCTCTCCTACAGCTCCTCCTTCAGGAACATCTACACATAGGGACACTAGATCACCCTTCCTCTCCTACAGCTCCTCCTTCAGGAACATCTACACATGGGGACACTAGATCACCCTTCAACTCCTACAGCTGGTACACCTCCTCCTTCAGGAACATCTACACATGGGGACACTAGATTACCCTACCTCTCCAACTTAGCATGTCAGTTAAGAACAAATTCTTATTTACAATGACTACACCGGCCAAACCCGGGCGACGCTGGTATATATGGGACTCTCCATCACGGCCGGTTGTGGTGCAGCTGGAATCAAACCATGGTGTCTGTAGTGACGAGTCCAGCGCTGAGATGCAGTGCCTTAGACCGCTGCGTCACTCGAGAAATGACCACTAATACAGGTGTGCCAAGCTTGTAGCGTCAACACAGCCCCCCCACCCCTCCTCACCTTGGTAACTCCTACTTGGTATGTTCCAGGTTTAACAGGACAGAGTTTATAGATCATCTCAACACAGCCCCCCCACCCCTCCTCACCTTGGTAACTCCTACTTGGTATGTTCCAGGTTTAACAGGACAGAGTTTATAAATCATCTGAACACAGCCCCCCCCCCTCCTCACCTTGGTAACTCCTACTTGGTATGTTCCAGGTTTAACAGGACAGAGTTTATAGATCATCTCAACACAGCCCCCTCCTCCTCACCTTGGTAACTCCTACTTGGTATGTTCCAGGTTTAACAGGGCAGAGTTTATAGATCATCTCAACACAGCCCCCCCACCCCTCCTCACCTTGGTAACTCCTACTTGGTATGTTCCAGGTTTAACAGGACAGAGTTTATAGATCATCTCAACACAGGTCTCCCCGTCCGCTGGAGGTACCTCCTTTAGACACAGTAACGCCTTGTACCTGAGGAACACACACACACTTTATATGTAGCACAGCAACATCGTTCCTGGTCTGGACAACACTGATCTCAGACCAGAGGAAGTACCACCTCCTAGGAGACCACAGGAGAGACTCATGGACAACACTGGTCTCAGACCAGAGGAAGTACCACCTCCTAGGAGACCACAGGAGAGATTCATGGACAACACTGGTCTCAGACCAGAGGAAGTACCACCTCCTAGGAGACCACAGGAGAGATTCATGGACAACACTGGTCTCAGACCAGAGGAAGTACCACCTCTTGGAAGACTAAAGAAGTGCTTAATGGACAATACTGGTCTCAGACCAGAGGAAGTACCACCTCTTGGAAGACTAAAGAAGTGCTTAATGGACAACACTGGTCTCAGACCAGAGGAAGTACCACCTCTTGGAAGACTAAAGAAGTGATTAATGGACAACACTGGTCTCAGACCAGAGGAAGTACCACCTCTTGGAAGACTAAAGAAGTGATTAATGGACAACACTGGTCTCAGACCAGAGGAAGTACCACCTCTTGGAAGACTAAAGAAGTGATTAATGGACAACACTGATCTCAGACCAGAGGAAGTACCACCTCTTGGAAGACTAAAGAAGTGATTCATGGACAACACTGGTCTCAGACCAGAGGAAGTACCACCTCTTGGAAGACTAAAGAAGTGATTCATGGACAACACTGGTCTCAGACCAGAGGAAGTACCACCTCTTGGAAGACTAAAGAAGTGATTAATGGACAACACTGGTCTCAGACCAGAGGAAGTACCACCTCTTGGAAGACTAAAGAAGTGATTCATGGACAATACTGGTCTCAGAGGACGAGCTGCCCTGAACAACAGAGAGCTACGGCATATTATTAGTCTGGGCCGCCAAAAGCAAATAAGTGAGTGATGCCACTAAAGGCTGTGACTTCCTGTCATGTGACCCACCTGGTGAGGAATTGGTAGAAGGGTATTCTGATTGGGTATCCCTCCTTCCTGATGCGTATGGTCTCCAGGATACCAGAGTAACGTAGTTGAGTCTTCACCAGCTCCATCTCAAACTGGCCCGGCTCCTTGTGCTGGTTTGGCTTGATGCAACGTACAAAGTACGGGTTACATCTGTAGAGACACACTTAGAATGTAAAACCTTTAACCTTAGCATGAGGAACGTAGAACCCTAGAATGCTGTACTCAGAACTCTAGAACCCCAGAACCCGGAAGCACAGAACCCTAGAATTAGAACCATAGAATGCTGTACTCAGAACTCTAGAACCCCAGAACTCGGAAGCCCAGAACCCTAGAATTAGAACCATAGAATGCTGTACTCAGAACTCTAGAACCCCAGAACTCGAAGCCCAGAACCCTAGAATTAGAACCATAAAATGCTGGACAGGATATAGTCTTAAAAATTCTAGGGCACCAATTGGTTGAATAAATGTTTTCATTTCAACGTGGAATAGACATTGAATTGTCCGTGCCGAATGGGTATGTAGTATATAACGGCAGAACCCCTAGAACCCTGACCTCTCCATCTTCTCCACCAGGTCCTGCAGACTGCTCTGGAACTTGGCGCTGACGGTGTTGCCGGCGAGGCGGCGGGCGGTGGAGCCCCTCCTGGCGGCAGAACGCTGTTGAGACGCCAGACCCTCACTGTGTTGGAGGAACAGGTTGGACACCATGCGGTTCTTACTGCTACTGAACAGCTCCAGAACGTCCTGACGCACCAGGTCAAAGTTCTTATGGAGGAACTTATGCACCTAGAACAGGGGGAGGGGAGATAATGTTAGGAGGACATCAACAGGGGGAGGGGAGATAATGTTATAACATCAACATGGGGAGGGTAGATAATGTTAGGAGGACATCAACAGGGGGAGGGGAGATCATGTTAGGAGGACATCAACAGGGGAGGGGAGATAATGTTAGGGGGACATCAACAGGGGGATGGTAGATAATGTTAGGAGAACATCAACAGGGGAGGGTAGATAATGTTATAACATCAACAGGGGGATGGTAGATAATGTTAGGAGGACATCAACAGGGGGAGGGTAGATAATGTTAGGAGGACATCAACAGGGGGAGGGTAGATAATGTTATAACATCAACAGGGGGAGGGTAGATAATGTTAGGAGGACATCAACATGGGGAGGGTAGATAATGTTATAACATCAACAGGGGGATGGTAGATAATGTTATAACATCAACAGGGGAACGATAGAATGGATTGTTTTATTGCTTCAGGTGTGTGTGTGTGTGTGTGTGTGTGTGTGTGTGTGTGTGTGTGTGTGTGTGTGTGTGTGTGTGTGTGTGTGTGTGTGTGTGTGTGTGTGTGTGTGTGTGTGTGTGTGTGTGTGTGTGTGTGTGTGTGTGTGTGTGTGTGTGCTGTGCGTGCGTGCGTGTGTGTGTGTGTGTTTACTTGGTATGTGACTTTCCCAGCGTAGTGTTTCAGTGTGAACTCTGGGAGGGGCATCTTTGGCCGGGCATACAGATCGCTGTTCCCGTGGTGATAGTTGCACTTCTGAGGAAGGTGTGGTCTGTCGCCTTGTCAACAGGACAACAGGAACAGGAAGTTACACTCCGAGTCACAGAGTTACGGGACTAGGGCTGTTTCTAACTCGCGAAGTTGGTCCACGTTATTTACAATTAATCCTTCATTTAAGCAAAGACTTCCGGGATATTAGAATTCTATTTTCTTTACCTTTGTTTATGTTCAACCTATAGGTGACACACAGGAAGTGACGTGGCTACCTGGGGGAAGCCGCACTGGTCATCCAGGATCCTCAGTATCCCATGAGGCTTAGCGGTGATGAGGTTGATGACGGCCTGGTTGTCGCTGAAGGGAAGCTCTTGCCAGCTGATCTGCTCCCGGATGTACTCCTCCTGCAGGAAAAAGCAGACAGAAGCAGACAGAAGCTGAAAAAGCAGACAAAAAGCAGCAGTAGAAGCTGTTGAGGAGCCTTCTGGTTCTTGACTTGGTCCTCCGGTACCGCTTGCCGTGTGGTAGCAGAGAAAACAGCCTCAGCAGTAGAAGCTGTTGAGGAGCCTTCTGGTTCTTGACTTGGTCCTCCGGTACCGCTTGGTCCTCCGGTACCGCTTGGTCCTCCGGTACCGCTTGGTCCTCCGGTACCGCTTGGTCCTCCGGGTCCTCCGGTACCGCTTGGTCCTCCGGTACCGCTTGGTCCTCCGGGTCCTCCGGTACCGCTTGGTCCTCCGGGTCCTCCGGTACCGCTTGGTCCTCCGGGTCCTCCGGTACCGCTTGGTCCTCCGGTACCGCTTGGTCCTCCGGTACCGCTTGCCATGCGGTAGCAGAGAAAACAGCCTGTGACTTGGGTGACTGGACTCTTTAACGATTTCATGGGCTTTCCTCTGACACCGCCTGGTATATAGGTCCTGGGTGGCAGGAAGTTTGGCCACTTAACAGGGTCAGAACACAGGTGCCATTTTGTGTCCAGGCTCATGTGTTTTTAATGGAGGCTGTGGCTCAGTGTGTTGCCAGTTGCAGTCAGAAAACAACCTCCATACTTACTCAAACAAAGGAAACAACAGCCACACTGGCTCAGAACACAGGCGCCATTTTGTGTACAGTCCCATGTGTTTGTATGGAGTCTGTAGCTCAGTGTGTGGCTCAGTGTGTTGCCAGTTGCACTGACTGACTGACCTGTTCCTCCCTGAAGATGATCTTGTTGAAGTAGAACTGCAGCCTCTCGTTGGCATAGTTGATACACAGCTGCTCAAAACTGTTGAGTAACAGATCCTATGGAGAGAGAGAGAGAGAGGGGGGGGACACAGAGAGAGAGAGAGAGAGAGAGAGAGAGAGAGAGAGAGAGAGAGAGAGAGAGAGAGAGAGAGAGAGAGAGAGAGAGAGAGAGAGAGAGAGAGAGAGAGAGATACAGAGAGAGAGAGAGAGAGAGAGAGAGAGAGAGAGAGAGAGAGGAGATACAGAGAGAGAGAGAGAGAGAGACAGAGAGAGAGAGAGAGAGAGAGGAGATACACAGAGAGAGAGAGAGAAAGAGGGGGATACAGAGAGAGAGAGAGAGACAGAGGGAGAGAGAGAGAGAGAGAGAGAGAGAGAGAGAGAGAGAGAGAGAGAGAGAGAGAGAGAGAGAGAGAGAGATACACAGAGAGAGAGAGAGAAAGAGGGGGATACAGAGAGAGAGAGAGACACAGAGAGAGACAGAGAGAGAGAGAGAGAGAGAGAGAGGGAGAGAGAGAGAGAGTCAGAGAGAGGATACAGAGAGAGAGAGAGAGAGAGTCAGAGAGAGAGAGAGGAAAAGTAAAGCTTGATAAAGTTGGCTAAAGGTGATGATGGAATATGATGATGGTGATAAAACTGATGGAAACTGGAAACAGACTGTGTGTGTGTGTGAGCAGCAACCTCGAAGCCGTATATGTCCAGTATAGAGATGGACAGAGCCTCGTTGCGAGGATAGACCCGCCCATTTATCTTCTCGGTCAGCCAATGAAACAGCAGCGAGTACAGGATCTTAGCAACAGCGTCTCTATGGAAACAGACACGCTGTAGTACAGGTCTAATTGAAGATGCTGGAGGTTAGAACAACACACACACACAAACACACACACACACAACACAGTGAGTTCTCCTGTCTCAGTGTTAAGTAACCCACGGTTCATTAATAAGTCACGTATGACTGAGCGTTATGGGAGTTCAGCTCGACACCGTGTCACACCTTGTCGTGTACCCGTCCAACGTCAGGGTGTCACTGATACTGTAGCCACCACCCTGACAGACAGACAGACAGACAGACAGACAGACAGACAGACAGACAGACAGACAGACAGACAGACAGACAGACAGACAGACAGACAGACAGACAGACAGACAGACAGACAGACAGACAGACAGACAGACAGACAGACAGACAGACAGACAGACAGACAGACAGACAGACAGACAGACAGACAGACAGACAGACAGACAGACAGACAGACAGACAGACCTGGCATCCACAGCACTCTCCACTGTCAGGGGAGTGTAGATCTTCTCCCGGACTGTATCCTGTAGAGTCAAAAGTAAGTAAGTAAGTAACTAACTAACTAACTAAGTAACTAACTAACTAACTAAGTAACGAACTAAGTAACTAACTAAGTAACTAACTAACTAACTAAGTACCTAACTAACTAAGTAACTAACTAACTAACTAAGTAAGCACAGTCAGTCAGTCAGTCAGTCAGTCAGTCAGTCAGTCAGTCAGTCAGTGCGTGACCGTGATGTAGTAGAGGTAATGCAGTATATGTAGTAACTGTGATGTAGTAGATGTAGTAACTAGTAGAGGTAATGTAGTAGTGTAGTTCTGACCCTAAGGTAATGTAGTAGTGTAGTTCTGACCCTAAGGTAATGTAGTAGTGCAGTTCTGACCCTAAGGTAATGTAGTAGTGTAGTTCTGACCCTAAGGTAATGTAGTAGTGTAGTTCTGACCGTGACTTTGTGTGTGATATAGTAGAGGTAATGTAGTAGTGCAGTTCTGACCGTGACTTTGTGTGTGATATAGTAGAGGTAATGTAGTAGTGTAGTTCTGACCGTGACTTTGTGTGTGATATAGTAGAGGTAATGTAGTAGTGCAGTTCTGACCGTGACATTGTGTGATATAGTAGAGGTAATGTAGTAGTGTAGTTCTGACCCTAAGGTAATGTGGTAGTGTAGTTCTGACCGTGACTTTGTGTGTGATATAGTAGAGGTAATGTAGTAGTAGTGTAGTTCTGACCCTAAGGTAATGTGGTAGTGTAGTTCTGACCGTGACTTTGTGTGTGATATAGTAGAGGTAATGTAGTAGTAGTAGTGTAGTTCTGACCCTAAGGTAATGTAGTAGTGTAGTTCTGACCCTAAGGTAATGTGGTAGTGTAGTTCTGACCGTGACTTTGTGTGTGATATAGTAGAGGTAATGTAGTAGTAGTAGTGTAGTTCTGACCCTAAGGTAATATGGTAGTGTAGTTCTGACCCTAAGGTAATGTGGTAGTGTAGTTCTGACCGTGTCTTTGTGTGTGATATAGTAGAGGTAATGTTGTAGTGTAGTTCTGACCCTAAGGTAATATAGTCGTGTAGTTCTGAGAATGACTTTGTGTGTGATATAGTAGAGGTAATGTAGTAGTGTAGTTCTGACCCTAAGGTAATGTAGTAGTGCAGTTCTGACCGTGACTTTGTGTGTGATATAGTAGAGGTAATGTAGTAGTGTAGTTCTGACCCTTAGGTAATGTGGTAGTGTAGTTCTGACCGTGACTTTGTGTGTGATATAGTAGAGGTAATGTAGTAGTGTAGTTCTGACCCTAAAGTAATGTAGTAGTAGTAGTGTAGTTCTGACCCTAAGGTAATGTAGTAGTGTAGTTCTGAACGTGAATTTGTGTGTGATATAGTAGAGGTAATGTAGTAGTGTAGTTCTGACCCTAAGGTAATGTAGTAGTGTAGTTCTGAATGTGACTTTGTGTGTGATGTAGTAGAGGTAATGTAGTCGTGTAGTTCTGAGCATGACTTTGTGTGTGATATAGTAGAGGTAATGTAGTAGTGCAGTTCTGACCCTAAGGTAATGTGGTAGTGCAGTTCTGAACGTGACTTTGTGTGTGATATAGTAGAGGTAATGTAGTAGTGCAGTTCTGACCCTAAGGTAATGTAGTAGTGTAGTTCTGACCCTAAGGTAATGTAGTAGTGTAGTTCTGACCCTAAGGTAATGTAGTAGTAGTAGTGTAGTTCTGACCCTAAGGTAATGTAGTAGTGTAGTTCTGACCGTGATTTTGTGTGTGATATAGTAGAGGTAATGTAGTAGTGTAGTTCTGACCCTAAGGTAATGTAGTAGTGTAGTTCTGACCCTAAGGTAATGTAGTAGTGTAGTTCTGACCGTGACTTTGTGTGTGATATAGTAGAGGTAATGTAGTAGTAGTAGTGTAGTTCTGACCCTAAGGTAATGTAGTAGTGTAGTTCTGACCATGACTGTGTGTGTGATGTAGTAGAGGTAATGTAGTCGTGTAGTTCTGAGCATGACTTTGTGTGTGATATAGTAGAGGTAATGTAGTAGTGTAGTTCTGACCCTAAGGTAATGTAGTAGTGTAGTTCTGACCCTAAGGTAATGTAGTAGTGCAGTTCTGACCCCAAGGTAATGTAGTAGTGTAGTTCTGACCCTTAGGTAATGTGGTAGTGTAGTTCTGACCGTGATTTTGTGTGTGATGGCCTTTTTGAGTCCCTCAGGAGAGATCTGAGCAGCTCAGCTACCACTCTGATCTCCTGATCACTGACGACCGGCGCCACTTCCTGGCCTTCAGCCTGTTGTACAACAGGGATAGGGTTAGGGTTAGCATCCTGTTTTACATATATACATTAAATACCTCCTGGCCTTCAGCCTGTTGTACAACAGGGATAGGGTTAGGGTTAGCAGCCTGTTTTACATATATACATTAAATACCTCCTGGCCTTCAGCCTGTTGTACAACAGGGATAGGGTTAGGGTTAGCAGCCTGTTTTACCAATATACATTAAATACCTCCTGGCCTTCAGGGATAGGGTTAGGGTTAGCAGCCTGTTTTACATATATACATTAAATACCTCCTGGCCTTCAGGGATAGGGTTAGGGTTAGCAGCCTGTTTTACATATATACATTAAATACCTCCTGGCCTTCAGCCTGTTGTACAACAGGGATAGGGTTAGGGTTAGCAGCCTGTTTTACATTAAATACCTCCTGGCCTTCAGCCTGTTGTACAACAGGGATAGGGTTAGGGTTAGCAGCCTGTTTTACATTAAATACCTCCTGGCCTTCAGCCTGTTGTACAACAGGGATACACACTGTTATATACATTAAATACACTATATACTGTATATTATACTGCAGTGTTAAAACACACTGTTATATACATGAAATACCTCCTGTCCTTCAGCCTGTTGTACAACAGGGAAACACACTGTTATATACATTAAATACACTATATACTGTATATTATACTGCAGTGTTAAAACACACAGTGATATTCATTAAATACACTATATACTGTATATTATACTGCAGTGTTAAAACACAGTTATATACATTAAATACACTATATACTGTATATTATACTGCAGTGGTAAAACACAGTTATATACATTAAATACACTATATACTGTATATTATAGTGCCATATAAAAACACACTGTTATATACATTAAATACACTATATACTGTATATTATTCTGCAGTTGTAAAACACACTGTTATATACATTAAATACATTATATACTGTATATTATAGTGCAGTGTTAAAACACATTGTTATATACATTAAATACACTGTATACTGTATATTATACTGCAGTGTTAAAACACGGTTCTATACATTAAATACACTATATACTGTATATTATACTGCAGTGTTAAAACACACTGTTATATACATTAAATACACTATATACTGTATATTATACCGCAGTGTTAAAACACACTGTTATATACATTAAATACACTGTATACTGTATATTATACTGCAGTGTTAAAACACACTGTTATATACATTAAATACACTATATACTGTATATTATAGTGCCATATAAAAACACACAGTTATATACATTAAATACACTATATACTGTATATTATACTGCAGTGTTAAAACACACTGTTATATACATTAAATACACTATATACTGTATATTATAGTGCTATAAAAACACACAGTTATATACATTAAATACACTATATACTGTATATTATACTGCAGTGGTAAAGCACACTGTTATATACATTAAATACACTATATACTGTATATTATACTGCAGTGGTAAAACACACTGTTATATACATTAAATACACTATATACTGTATATTATAGTGCCATATAAACACACAGTTATATACATTAAATACACTATATACTGTATATTATACTGCAGTGTTAAAACACGGTTCTATACATTAAATACACTATATACTGTATATTATACTGCAGTGTTAAAACACACTGTTATATACATTAAATACATTATATACTGTATATTATACTGCAGTGTTAAAACACACTGTTATATACATTAAATACACTATATACTGTATATTATACTGCAGTGGTAAAACACACTGTTATATACATTAAATACACTATATACTGTATATTATAGTGCCATATAAAAACACACAGTTATATACATTAAATACAAATATATACTGTATATTATACTGCAGTGTTAAAACACGGTTCTATACATTAAATACACTATATACTGTATATTATACTGCAGTGTTAAAACA
>NW_025750341.1:0-15000 GCF_021184085.1 Oncorhynchus gorbuscha | reverse complement strand
CTCAGTAGTCACTGGGCTGGTTACTCACTAGTCACTGGGCCGGTTACTCAGTAGTCACTGGGCTGGTTACTCAGTAGTCACTGGGCTGGTTACTCAGTAGTCACTGGGCTGGTTACTCAGTAGTCACTGGGCTGGTTACTCAGTAGTCACTGGGCTGGGTACTCAGTAGTCACTGGGCTAGGTGCTCAGTAGTCACTAGGCTGGTTACTCAGTAGTCACTGGGCTGGTTACTCAGTAGTCACTGGGCTGGTTACTCAGTAGTCACTGGGCTGGGTGCTCAGTAGTCACTGGGCTGATTACTCAGTAGTCACTGGGCTGGTTACTCAGTAGTCACTGGGCTGGGTGCTCAGTAGTCACTGGGCTGGTTACTCAGTAGCCACTGGGCTGGGTGCTCAGTAGTCACTGGGCTGGTTACTCAGTAGTCACTGGGCTGGGTACTCAGTAGTCACTGGGCTGGGTGCTCAGTAGTCACTGGGCTGGTTACTCAGTAGTCACTGGGCTGGGTGCTCAGTAGTCACTGGGCTGGTTACTCAGTAGCCACTGGGCTGGGTGCTCAGTAGTCACTGGGCTGGTTACTCAGTAGTCACTGGGCTGGGTACTCAGTAGTCACTGGGCTGGGTGCTCAGTAGTCACTGGGCTGGTTACTCAGTAGTCACTGGGCTGGGTGCTCAGTAGTCACTGGGCTGGGTACTCAGTAGTCACTGGGCTGGGTACTCAGTAGTCACTGGGCTGGGTGCTCAGTAGTCACTGGGCTGGTTACTCAGTAGTCACTGGGCTGGGTGCTCAGTAGTCACTGGGCTGGTTACTCAGTAGTCACTGGGCTGGGTGCTCAGTAGTCACTGGGCTGGTTACTCAGTAGTCACTGGGCTGGTTACTCAGTAGTCACTGGGCTGGTTACTCAGTAGTCACTGGGCTGGGTGCTCAGTAGTCACTGGGCTGGGTACTCAGTAGTCACTGGGATGGTTACTCAGTAGTCACTGGGCTTGGTTACTCAGTAGTCACTGGGCTGGGTGCTCAGTAGTCACTGGGCTGGGTACTCAGTAGTCACTGGGCTGGGTGCTCAGTAGTCACTGGGCTGGTTGCTCAGTAGTCACTGGGCTGGGTGCTCAGTAGTCACTGGGCTGGTTACTCAGTAGTCACTGGGCTTGGTTACTCAGTAGTCACTGGGCTGGTTGCTCAGTAGTCACTGGGCTGGGTGCTCAGTAGTCACTGGGCTGGTTACTCAGTAGTCACTGGGCTGGTTACTCAGTAGTCACTGGGCTGGGTGCTCAGTAGTCACTGGGCTGGTTACTCAGTAGTCACTGGGCTGGGTGCTCAGTAGTCACTGGGCTGGGTGCTCAGTAGTCACTGGGCTGGTTACTCAGTAGTCACTGAGCTGGGTGCTCAGTAGTCACTGGGCTGGGTACTCAGTAGTCACTGGGCTGGGTGCTCAGTAGTCACTGGGCTGGGTACTCAGTAGTCACTGGGCTGGGTGCTCAGTAGTCACTGGGCTGGTTACTCAGTAGTCACTGGGCTGGGTGCTCAGTAGTCACTGGGCTGGGTGCTCAGTAGTCACTGGGCTGGGTGCTCAGTAGTCACTGGGCTGGTTACTCAGTAGTCACTGGGCTGGGTGCTCAGTAGTCACTGGGCTGGTTACTCAGTAGTCACTGGGCTGGTTACTCAGTAGTCACTGGGCTGGTTACTCAGTAGTCACTGGGCTGGTTACTCAGTAGTCACTGGGCTGGTTACTCAGTAGTCACTGGGCTGGGTGCTCAGTAGTCACTGGGCTGGGTGCTCAGTAGTCACTGGGCTGGGTGCTCAGTAGTCACTGGGCTGGGTGCTCAGTAGTCACTGGGCTGGGTGCTCAGTAGTCACTGGGCTGGTTACTCAGTAGTCACTGGGCTGGGTACTCAGTAGTCACTGGGCTGGGTACTCAGTAGTCACTGGGCTGGGTGCTCAGTAGTCACTGGGCTGGTTACTCAGTAGTCACTGGGCTGGTTACTCAGTAGTCACTGGGCTGGTTACTCAGTAGTCACTGGGCTGGTTACTCAGTAGTCACTGGGCTGGTTACTCAGTAGTCACTGGGCTGGTTACTCAGTAGTCACTGGGCTGGTTACTCAGTAGTCACTGGGCTGGTTACTCAGTAGTCACTGGGCTGGTTACTCACTAGTCACTGGGCTGGTTACTCACTAGTCACTGGGCTGGGTGCTCAGTGCTTTGAGAGCTGCAGGGTTTCCTTTATTATCATGTTCAGACCAGAAAGAGATGACAGCAGAGTCACATCCTGTAATATCCTGTTGTCCCAGTACAGAGCAGCAGTCTCTGGATCTCTGTCTGCTGTGTGTTGAGTCAAGCAGAGATGAGCTCATTTACCACGGGGGCCTCGATGACTGGAACTCAGTACCTACAGATTTACATTCATTGTCCTGTGACAGGCTGTATGAAAGCGTCTGTCTGTCTCTTTGCGGGAGTCACGTGTGTGATGATGCTGAGTCAGAGAAGGCCCCATGGCAGTAGCTAAAACAGGAACAACTCTGATTTGGGTGAACGACCTCATTTGAGTTGAGTATAATGACTCTCATTCCCAACCTAATTATGGAACTGAATCACTCTGTGGAGGACAGGGAACTGAATCAGGCAGATTATGGAGAAAAGAGATGGATTTTTCTGCATTCCAAATATATATATACATTTACATTTACATTTAAGTCATTTAGCAGACGCTCTTATCCAGAGCGACTTACAAATTGGTGCATTCACCTTATGACATCCAGTGGAACAACCACTTTACAATAGTGCATCTAAATATTTTAAGGGGGGGGGAGAGGGGGTGAGAAGGATTACTTTATCCTATCCTAGGTATTCCTTAAAGAGGTGGGGTTTCAGGTGTCTCCGGAAGGTGGTGATTGACTCCGCTGTCCTGGCGTCATGAGGGAGTTTGTTCCACCATTGGGGAGCCAGAGCAGCGAACAGTTTTGACTGAGGTCATTCTGAGAGAGATAGCGGGAGAGCTGACCAAGGACGGCACGTTCAAGAGTTTTGGAGAGAAAAGAAAGAAGGGATACTGGTCTGTAGTTGTTGACATCGGAGGGATCGAGTGTAGGTTTTTTCAGAAGGGGTGCAACTCTCGCTCTCTTGAAGACGGAAGGGACGTAGCCAGCGGTCAGGGATAAGTTGATGAGCGAGGTGAGGTAAGGGAGAAGGTCTCCGGAAATGGTCTGGAGAAGAGAGGAGGGGATAGGGTCGAGCGGGCAGGTTGTTGGGCGGCCGGCCGTCACAAGACGCGAGATTTCATCTGGAGAGAGAGGGGAGAAAGAGGTCAGAGCACAGGGTAGGGCAGTGTGAGCAGAACCAGCGGTGTTGTTTGACTTAGCAAACGAGGATCGGATGTCGTCGATCTTCTTTTCAAAATGGTTGACGAAGTCATCTGCAGAGAGGGAGGAGGGGGGAGGGGGAGGAGGATTCAGGAGGGAGGAGAATGTGGCAAAGAGCTTCCTAGGGTTAGAGGCAGATGCTTGGAATTTAGAGTGGTAGAAAGTGGCTTTAGCAGCAGAGACAGAGGAGGAAAATGTAGAGAGGAGGGAGTGAAAGGATGCCAGGTCCGCAGGAGGCGAGTTTTCCTCCATTTCCGCTCGGCCTTCCGGAGCCCTGTTCTGTGAGCTCGCATTGAGTCGTCAAGCCACGGAGCGGGAGGGGAGGACCGAGCCGGCCTGGAAGATAGGGGACATAGAGAGTCAAAGGATGCAGAAAGGGAGGAGAGGAGGGTTGAGGAGGCAGAATCAGGAGATAGGTTGGAGAAGGTTTGAGCAGAGGGAAGAGATGATAGGATGGAAGAGGAGAGAGTAGCGGGGGAGAGAGAGCGAAGGTTGGGACGGCGCGATACCATCCGAGTAGGGGCAGTGTGGGAAGTGTTGGATGAGAGCGAGAGGGAAAAGGATACAAGGTAGTGGTCGGAGACTTGGAGGGAGTTGCAATGAGGTTAGTGGAAGAACAGCATCTAGTAAAGATGAGGTCGAGCGTATTGCCTGCCTTGTGAGTAGGGGGGAAGGTGAGAGGGTGAGGTCAAAAGAGGAGAGGAGTGGAAAGAAGGAGGCAGAGAGGAATGAGTCAAAGGTAGACGTGGGGAGGTTAAAGTCGCCCAGAACTGTGAGAGGTGAGCCGTCCTCAGGAAAGGAGCTTATCAAGGCATCAAGCTCATTGATGAACTCTCCGAGGGGACCTGGAGGGCGATAAATGATAAGGATGTTAAGCTTGAAAGGGCTGGTAACTGTGACAGCATGAAATTCAAAGGAGGCGATAGACAGATGGGTAAGGGGAGAAAGAGAGAATGACCACATGGGAGAGATAAGGATCCCTATGCCACCACCCCGCTGACCAGAAGCTCTCGGGGTGTGCGAGAACACGTGGGCGGACGAAGAGAGAGCAGTAGGAGTAGCAGTGTTATCTGTGGTGATCCATGTTTCTGTCAGTGCCAAGAAGTCGAGGGACTGGAGGGAGGCATAGGCTGAGATGAACTCTGCCTTGTTGGCTGCAGATCGGCAGTTCCAGAGGCTACCGGAGACCTGGAACTCCACGTGGGTCGTGCGCGCTGGGACCACCAGATTAGGGTGGCAGCGGCCACGCGGTGTGGAGCGTTTGTATGGTCTGTGCAGAGAGGAGAGAACAGGGATAGACAGACACATAGTTGACAGGCTACAGAAGAGGCTACGCTAATGCAAGGAGATTGGGATGACAAGTGGACTACACGTCTCGAATGTTCAGAAAGTTAAGCTTACGTAGCAAGAATCTTATTGACTAAAATTATTAAAAATGATACAGTACTGCTGAAGTAGGCTAGCTGGCAGTGGCTGCGTTGTTGACTTTGTAGGCTAGCTGACAGTGGCTGCGTTGTTGACACTACACTAATCAAGTCGTTCCGTTGAGTGTAGTAGTTTCTACAGTGCTGCTATTCGGGGCTAGCTGGCTAGCTAGCAGTGTTGATTACGTTACGTTGCGTTAAAAGAACGACAATAGCTGGCTAGCTAACCTAGAAAATCGCTCTAAACTACACAATTATCTTTGATACACAGACGGCTATGTAGCTAGCTATGTAGCTAGCTACGATCAAACAAATCAAACCGTTGTGCTGTAATGAAATGAAATGAAAAATGTGATACTACCTGTGGAGCGAAGCGGAATGCGACCGGGTTGTTGAGTGCGGAAGTTCTATTCAGTAGACGTTGGCTAGCTGTTGGCTAGCTAGCAGTGTCTCCTACGTTAAGGAAGACAAATAGCTGGCTAGCTAACCTCGGTAAATTAAGATAATCACTCTAAGACTACACGCTCTAAACTACACAATTATTTTGGATACGAAGACAGCAAAGACAACTATGTAGCTAGCTAACACTACACTAATCAAGTCGTTCAGTTGAGTGTAATAGTTTCTACAGTGCTGCTATTCGGTAGACGGTGGACGTTTGCTAGCTGGCTAGCTGCTGGGCAGATAGCAGTGTAGACTACGTTAGGACGACGAAATACGAAGTTGCAATAGAAGTGCTGACTGTTTCACTTTGTTGTCCTCTTTCTTTTCCTTTTTCTTCTGTCCTTCTTTTGTCCTTATTTTGTCTTCCTTTCTTCTGTTAACTAGATATTTTTTGTTGTTATTCTTTGTAAGCTAGCTAGCTTCTTCCAGGAGAGTCCCTAGCAACTGCTTAGCAACAAGTAAACAATTCTGCTAGCAATTCACCTAGCTAAGATAACTGTACAATTTTATGAAAAAAATAGTTAATTTTTCAAAAGCCTGTCTTGTTTAGTTTGTTCCTTGTTTTGTCTTCTATTGAGTCTTGCAGTTTTCTCTTGATTTTTTCGATGTACTTCACTCTAAAAAAACATTTAAATCTCAATAAATACAGGAGCTCATTTTTCAGCAGCTGCTCAATTTAGAACTCCGGAATTTTCTATATAGGGAATAGGGTTCCATTTCAACACAGTAGTCCACTATATAGGGAATAGGATTCCATTTCAACCCAGTAGTCCACTATATAGGGAATAAGGTTCCATTTCAACACAGTGGTCCACTATATAGGGAATAGGGTTCCATTTCAACACAGTAGTCCACTATATAGGGAATAGGGTTCCATTTCAACACAGTAGTCCACTATATAGGGAATAGGGTTCCATTTCAACACAGTAGTCCACTATATAGGGAATAGGGTTCCATTTCAACACAGTAGTCAACTATATAGGGAATAGGGTTCCATTTCAACACAGTAGTCCACTATATAGGGAATAGGGTTCCATTTCAACACAGTAGTCCACTATATAGGGAATAGGGTTCCATTTCAACACAGTAGTCCACTATATAGGGAATAGGGTTCCATTTCAACACAGTAGTCCACTATATAGGGAATAGGGTTCCATTTCAACACAGTAGTCCACTATATAGGGAATAGGATTCCATTTCAACACAGTAGTCCACTATATAGGGAATAGGGTTCCATTTCAACACAGTAGTCCACTATATAGGGAATAGGGTTCCATTTCAACACAGTAGTCCACTATATAGGGAATAGGGTTCCATTTCAACACAGTAGTCCACTATATAGGGACTAAGGTTCCATTTCAACACAGACATGGTGATGTGTTGTAATGGCCTGGTTTGGTTTAGAATCATATATTTGTTTGTAAGGATTCTTCCTGAGAGTTAGAGAATATTCTGGTATTTTTCCTATTTTTAAAGAATTGTACACAAAACCATGAGTAATTGGTGCTCTTTAAAAGAGGGAGAGCGAGAGGGAGAGGGAGAGGGAGAGAGAGGGAGAGAGAGCGAAGAGGTGAGGCCACAGCACACAGAGGTTGTCTCTCTGAATCTAGTCAGGTCAGGGGATGAGGAGACCCAGCAAGACGAGTCCATTCCTCTATCTGTCTCTCTCCTCTCTCACTTTGGCTCTCTCATTCTCTCTCTTCCCCCTGTTCTCAGGCCCTGTGGGGTCACTCTAAATGTCCCTCAGCCAAAACAAATATCCGTCACTGTCCTCTTCTGCTGAAAGGAGGCCATCTAGCCCAGGCCTTGTTTTTAAACATGACACAGTGGAAAACTTTTCCTTCTGACTCCGCTGGTGACTGGTGTGTTCCCCCATATCTTCCTCATTTCCCCCCTGGGGTTTTCCCCATCCTTCCCTGTTTCTGTTCTGTTCTATCAGACAAACTCAGCTCAATGTCAAGTCAGGATCCTTCCCTGTTTCTGTTCTGTTCTATCAGACAAACTCAGCTCAATGTCAAGTCAGGATCCTTCCCTGTTTCTGTTCTGTTCTATCAGACAAACTCAGCTCAATGTCAAGTCAGGATTCTTCCCTGTTTCTGTTCTGTTCTATCAGACAAACTCAGCTCAATGTCAAGTCAGGATCCTTCCCTGTTTCTGTTCTGTTCTATCAGACAAACTCAGCTCAATGTCAAGTCAGGATCCTTCCCTGTTTCTGTTCTGTTCTATCAGACAAACTCAGCTCAATGTCAAGTCAGGATCCTTCCCTGTTTCTGTTCTGTTCTATCAGACAAACTCAGCTCAATGTCAAGTCAGGATCCTTCCCTGTTTCTGTTCTGTTCTATCAGACAAACTCAGCTCAATGTCAAGTCAGGATCCTTCCCTGTTTCTGTTCTGTTCTATCAGACAAACTCAGCTCAATGTCAAGTCAGGATCCTTCCCTGTTTCTGTTCTGTTCTATCAGACAAACTCAGCTCAATGTCAAGTCAGGATCCTTCCCTGTTTCTGTTCTGTTCTATCAGACAAACTCAGCTCAATGTCAAGTCAGGATCCTTCCCTGTTTCTGTTCTGTTCTATCAGACAAACTCAGCTCAATGTCAAGTCAGGATCCTTCCCTGTTTCTGTTCTGTTCTATCAGACAAACTCAGCTCAATGTCAAGTCAGGATCCTTCCCTGTTTCTGTTCTGTTCTATCAGACAAACTCAGCTCAATGTCAAGTCAGGAATGTGCTTGTCTGTTAGTGTTTTTTTCTCAACCTGTCACACGTGTTCAGAAAGGTATTTTCATCATGATCACCTTTTGATGCTTGTTGCTGCCTTGTAGTTGCTGTGTGATGTTCTACAGCTGCCTTGTAGTTGCTGTGTGATGTTCTACAGCTGCCTTGTAGTTGCTGTGTGATGATCTACAGCTGCCTTGTAGTTGCTGTGTGATGATCTACTCCTGCCTTGTAGTTGCTGTGTGATGTTCTACAGCTGCCTTGTAGTTACTGTGTGATGTTCTACAGCTGCCTTGTAGTTGCTGTGTGATGTTCTACAGCTGCCTTGTTGTTGCTGTGTGATGTTCTAATGCTGCCTTGTAGTTACTGTGTGATGTTCTAATGCTGCCTTGTAGTTGCTGTGTGATGATCTACTCCTGCCTTGTAGTTACTGTGTGATGTTCTACAGCTGCCTTGTAGTTGCTGTGTGATGTTCTACAGTTGCCTTGTAGTTGCTGTGTGATGTTCTACAGCTGCCTTGTAGTTGCTGTGTGATGATCTACTCCTGCCTTGTAGTTGCTGTGTGATGTTCTACAGCTGCCTTGTAGTTACTGTGTGATGTTCTACAGCTGCCTTGTAGTTGCTGTGTGATGTTCTACAGCTGCCTTGTTGTTGCTGTGTGATGTTCTAATGCTGCCTTGTAGTTGCTGTGTGATGATCTACTCCTGCCTTGTAGTTACTGTGTGATGTTCTACAGCTGCCTTGTAGTTGCTGTGTGATGTTCTACAGCTGCCTTGTAGTTGCTGTGTGATGTTCTACAGCTGCCTGGTAGTTGCTGTGTGATGTTCTACAGCTGTGTAGTTGCTGTGTGATGTTCTACAGCTGCCTTGTAGTTGCTGTGTGATGTTCTACAGCTGCCTTGTAGTTGCTGTGTGATGTTCTACAGCTGCCTTGTAGTTGTTGTGTGATGTTCTACAGCTGCCTTGTAGTTGCTGTGTGATGTTCTACAGCTGCCTTGTAGTTGCTGTGTGATGATCAACTTATTTGTTTATTTTCTCTGTTTTCCTCAGGCTCTCTCATCTCACCGGGCCTTCCTCCTGACCGCACGCATCCCTAGCAAGGTAAGAACAGCCAGCTACAGCTCATAGACCTGTCTCTTCTAGGTTACCTAGGTAACTACTCTGGCCAGCCAGCTACAGCTCATAGGCCTGTCTCTTCTAGGTTACCTAGGTAACTACTCTGGCCAGCCAGCTACAGCTCATAGACCTGTCTCTTCTAGGTTACCTAGGTAACTACTCTGGCCAGCCAGCTACAGCTCATAGACCTGTCTCTTCTAGGTTACCTAGGTAACTACTCTGGCCAGCCAGCTACAGCTCATAGACCTGTCTCTTCTAGGTCAACTAGGTAACTACTCTGGCCAGCCAGCTACAGCTCATAGACCTGTCTCTTCTAGGTCAATTAGGAAACTACTCTGGCCAGCCAGCTACAGCTCATAGACCTGTCTCTTCTAGGTTACCTAGGTAACTACTCTGGCCAGCCAGCTACAGCTCATAGACCTGTCTCTTCTAGGTAACCTAGGTAACTACTCTGGCCAGCCAGCTACAGCTCATAGGCCTGTCTCTTCTAGGTTACCTAGGTAACTACTCTGGCCAGCCAGCTACAGCTCATAGGCCTGTCTCTTCTAGGTTACCTAGGTAACTACTCTGGCCAGCCAGCTACAGCTCATAGGCCTGTCTCTTCTAGGTTATCTAGGTAACTACTCTGGCCAGCCAGCTACAGCTCATAGGCCTGTCTCTTCTAGGTTACCTAGGTAACTACTCTGGCCAGCCAGCTACAGCTCATAGGTAACCTAGGAAACTACTCTGGCCAGCCAGCTACAGCTCATAGGCCTGTCTCTTCTAGGTAACCTAGGATACTACGCTGGCTGGCACACAGGCTGTACAAGAACAGCTTCCAATTTCAATATTTTTGGTTCTGGTGGTGGTTCTGATGGTGGTGGTTCTGACGGTGGAGGTTCTGACGGTGGTGGTTCTGACGGTGGAGGTTCTGACGGTGGAGGTTCTGACGGTGGAGGTTCTGATGGTGGTGGTTCTGACGGTGGTGGTTCTGACGGTGGTGGTTCTGACGGTGGAGGTTCTGACGGTGGAGGTTCTGACGGTGGTGGTTCTGACGGTGGAGGTTCTGACGGTGGAGGTTCTGATGATGGTGGTTCTGATGGTGGAGGTTCAGATGGTGTTAATCATGTAACAGACGGACAGGCGGCTTCTTCTGACTCACTGCATCTCACTCGTTAGCTGATTGTATTAATACTTCAACTGTGTGCCTTGTTAAATAAAGGTTAAATAAATTACAAATCAAATCCAATCCAATCAAATTTGTCACATACACATGGTTAGCAGATGTTAATGCGAGTGTAGCGAAATGCTTGTGCTTCTAGTTCCGACAATGCAGTAATAAATCACAGCCCACTGGCCCTTAGTCGCAGCCCACTGGCCCTTAGTCGCAGCCCACTGGCCCTTAGTCGCAGTCCACTGGCCCTTAGTCACAGCCCACTGGCCCTTAGTCGCAGTCCACTGGCCCTTAGTCGCAGTCCACTGGCCCTTAGTCGCAGTCCACTGGCCCTTAGTCGCAGTCCACTGGCCCTTAGTCGCAGTCCACTGGCCCTTAGTCGCAGTCCACTGGCCCTTAGTCGCAGTCCACTGGCCCTTAGTCGCAGTCCACTGGCCCAGTCCACTGGCCCTTAGTCGCAGTCCACTGGCCCTTAGTCGCAGTCCACTGGCCCTTAGTCACAGTCCACTGGCCCTTAGTCACAGTCCACTTGCCCTTAGTCACAGTCCACTGGCCCTTAGTCACAGTCCACTGGCCCTTAGTCACAGCCCACTGGCCCTTAGTCGCAGTCCACTGGCCCTTAGTCACAGCCCACTGACCCTTAGTCACAGTCCACTGGCCCTTAGTCACAGTCCACTGGCCCTTTGGTCACAGTCCACTGGCCCTTAGTCGCAGTCCACTGGCCCTTAGTCGCAGTCCACTGGCCCTTAGTCACAGTCCACTGGCCCTTAGTCACAGTCCACTGGCCCTTAGTCACAGTCCACTTGCCCTTAGTCACAGTCCACTGGCCCTTAGTCACAGTCCACTGGCCCTTAGTCACAGTCCACTGGCCCTTAGTCACAGTCCACTGGCCCTTAGTCACAGCCCACTGGCCCTTAGTCACAGCCCACTGGCCCTTAGTCACAGTCCACTGGCCCTTAGTCACAGTCCACTGGCCCTTAGTCACAGTCCACTTGCCCTTAGTCACAGTCCACTGGCCCTTAGTCACAGTCCACTGGCCCTTAGTCACAGTCCACAGGCCCTTAGTCACAGCCCACTGGCCCTTAGTCACAGTCCACTGGCCCTTAGTCACAGCCCACTGGCCCTTAGTCACAGTCCACTGGCCCTTAGTCACAGTCCACAGGCCCTTAGTCACAGTCCACAGGCCCTTAGTCACAGTCCACTGGCCCTTTGGTCACAGTCCACTGGCCCTTGGTCACAGTCCACTGGCCCTTGGTCACAGTCCACTGGCCCTTGGTCACAGTCCACTGGCCCTTAGTCACAGTCCACTGGCCCTTAGTCACAGTCCACTGGCCCTTAGTCACAGTCCACTGGCCCTTAGTCACAGTCCACTGGCCCTTAGTCACAGTCCACTGGCCCTTAGTCACAGCCCACTGGCCCTTAGTCACAGCCCACTGGCCCTTAGTCACAGTCCACTGGCCCTTAGTCACAGTCCACTGGCCCTTAGTCACAGTCCACTGGCCCTTAGTCACAGTCCACTGGCCCTTAGTCACAGTCCACTGGCCCTTAGTCACAGTCCACTGGCCCTTAGTCACGGTCCACTGGCCCTAAGTCACGGTCCACTGGCCCTAAGTCACAGTCCACTGACCCTTAGTCACAGTTCACTGACCCTTGTTTTCATTTGGCCACAACACAGTGCAACACAGTAATACAGTACAGATGTACCAGAGTTATCAGACGGTCTGTCAGCTGTGTGTCTATATCGGCTTACAGCGTCCCCTGTTCTGAAACACCAACCTTTTCCCTGTAGACTGCTAGTGCTCCTCTCCTCTCCTCTCCTCTCTCTCCTCTCCTCTCCTCTCTCCTCTCCTCTCTCCTCTCCTCTCCTCCTCTCCTCTCCTCTCCTCTCCTCTCCTCTCCTCTCCTCTCCTCTCCTCTCTCCCCCTGGCGTTGTTAGTAGATTAGAGATGTCAATGGTTCTTGACCCCAAGGAAAGCCTGCTGACCCCTAGTGACCCCTGATGATCTCTGGAACCCCTACATGTGGTCTTAGTAATCCCTGATGATCTCTGGAACCCCTACATGTGGTTTTAGTAATCCCTGATGATCTCTGGAACCCCTACATGTGGTCCTAAGCAGTGGCGCTGAGACTGATTACTCTCAGGGATCACCTCAACTGGACCCTAGAGGATCACCTCCACTGGTCCCTAGAGGATCACCTCCATTGGACCCTAGAGGATCACCTCCACTGGGTCCTAGAGGATCACCTCCACTGGGTCCTAGAGGATCACCTCCACTGGGTCCTAGAGGATCACCTCCACTGGGTCCTAGAGGATCACCTCCACTGGGTCCTAGAGGATCACCTCTACTGGGTCCTAGAGGATCACCTCCACTGGGTCCTAGAGGATCACCTAGTGGATCACCTAGAGGATCACCTCCACTGGGTCCTAGAGGATCACCTAGTGGATCACCTAGAGGATCACCTCTACTGGACCCTAGAGGATCACCTCTACTGGACCCTAGAGGATCACCTCCACTGGACCCTAGAGGATCACCTCCACTGGACCCTAGAGGATCACCTCCACTGGACCCTAGAGGATCACCTCCACTGGACCCTAGAGGATCACCTCTACTGGACCCTAGAGGATCACCTCTACTGGACCCTAGAGGATCACCTCCACTGGGCCCTAGAGGATCACCTCCACTGGGCCCTAGAGGATCACCTCCACTGGACCCTAGAGGATCACCTCCACTGGACCCTAGAGGATCACCTCCACTGGACCTAGAGGATCACCTCTACTGGACCCTAGAGGATCACCTCTACTGGACCCTAGAGGATCATCTCCACTGGGCCCTAGAGGATCACCTCCACTGGGCCCTAGAGGATCACCTCCACTGGACCCTAGAGGATCACCTCCACTGGACCCTAGAGGATCACCTCCACTGGACCCTAGAGGATCACCTCCACTGGATCCTAGAGGATCACCTCCACTGAACCCTAGAGGATCACCTCTACTGGACCCTAGAGAATCACCTAGAGGTTCACCTCCACTGGACCCTAGAGAATCACCTAGAGGATCACCTCCACTGGACCCTAGAGGATCACCTCTACTGGACCCTAGAGAATCACCTAGAGGATCACCTCCACTGGACCCTAGAGGATCACCTCTACTGGACCCTAGAGGAATCACCTAGAGGATCACCTCCACTGGGTCCTAGATGATCACCTCCACTGGGTCCTAGATGATCACCTCTACTGGACCTAGAGGATCACCTCCACTGGACCCTAGAGGATCACCTCCACTGGACCCAGAGGATCACCTCCACTGGACCCTACCTGGAGGATCACCTCCACTGGATCCCAGGTCACTGGGTGATAAGACAACAGTGTATTTACCAACCCAACCTGGAGTTGTCGTGTCTGTCCACTGAACAGATTCTTTCATTGAATCCTCATTACTTTGTTATCCTTCAATAAATACAGTTAACTACAGCCAGAAGTTCTGAAGTTAGTCCACATGACTGGATACTATTGGATGTCTGTCTATCATGGCCTGGACAGAGGAATGTACAGGATACTATTGTCTGTCTGTCTGTCTATCATGGCCTGGACAGAGGAATGTACAGGATACTATTGTCTGTCTGTCTATCATGGCCTGGACAGAGGAATGTACAGGATACTATTGTCTGTCTGTCTATCATGGCCTGGACAGAGGAATGTACAGGATACTATTGTCTGTCTGTCTATCATGGCCTGGACAGAGGAATGTACAGGATACTATTGTCTGTCTGTCTGTCTATCATGGCCTGGACAGAGGAATGTACAGGATACTATTGTCTGTCTGTCTGTCTATCATGGCCTGGACAGAGGAATGTACAGGATACTATTGTCTGTCTGTCTGTCTATCATGGCCTGGACAGAGGAATGTACAGGATACTATTGTCTGTCTGTCTGTCTATCATGGCCTGGACAGAGGAATGTACAGGATACTATTGTCTGTCTGTCTGTCTATCATGGCCTGGACAGAGGAATGTACAGGATACTATTGTCTGTCTGTCTGTCTATCATGGCCTGGACAGAGGAATGTACAGGATACTATTGTCTGTCTGTCTGTCTATCATGGCCTGGACAGAGGAATGTACAGGATACTATTGTTGTCTGTCTGTCTGTGGACTGTACAGGATACTATTGTCTGTCTGTCTGTCTATCATGGCCTGGACAGAGGAATGTACAGGATACTATTGTCTGTCTGTCTGTCTATCATGGCCTGGACAGAGGAATGTACAGGATACTATTGTCTGTCTGTCTGTCTATCATGGCCTGGACAGAGGAATGTACAGGATACTATTGTCTGTCTGTCTGTCTATCATGGCCTGGACAGAGGAATGTACAGGATACTATTGTCTGTCTGTCTATCATGCTGGACAGAGAATGTCATGTTTGTCTGTCTGGTCTATCATGGCCTGGAGAGGAATGTACAGGATACTATTGTCTGTCTGTCTGTCTATCATGGCCTGGACAGAGGAATGTACAGGATACTATTGTCTGTCTGTCTGTCTATCATGGCCTGGACAGAGGAATGTACAGGATACTATTGTCTGTCTGTCTGTCTATCATGGCCTGGACAGAGGAATGTACAGGATACTATTGTCTGTCTGTCTGTCTATCATGGCCTGGACAGAGGAATGTACAGGATACTATTGTCTGTCTGTCTGTCTGTCTATCATGGCCTGGACAGAGGAATGTACAGGATACTATTGTCTGTCTGTCTGTCTATCATGGCCTGGACAGAGGAATGTACAGGATACTATTGTCTGTC
>NW_025750340.1:7500-15000 GCF_021184085.1 Oncorhynchus gorbuscha | reverse complement strand
TACCCTACTATAACAGGTAGTGATATATAATATACTGTACTATAACAGGTAGTGATATATAATATACCGTACTATAACAGGTAGTGATATATAACTGTACTATAACAGGTAGTGATATATAACTGTACTATAACAGGTAGTGATATATAACTGTACTATAACAGGTAGTGATATATAACTGTACTATAACAGGTAGTGATATATAACTGTACTATAACAGGTAGTGATATATATATACTGTACTATAACAGGTAGTGATATATAATATACCGTGTACTATAACAGGTAGTGATATATAATAACCGTACTATAACAGGTAGTGATATAATATACTACTATAACAGGTAGTGATATATATATAACTACTATAACAGGTAGTGATATATAATAACTACTATAACAGGTAGTGATCTATAACTACTATAACAGGTAGTGATCTATAACTGTACTATAACAGGTAGTGATATATAACAGGTAGTGATATATAACTGTACTATAACAGGTAGTGATATATAACTGTACTATAACAGGTAGTGATATATAACTGTACTATAACAGGTAGTGATATAAATGCCCTACTATAACAGGTAGTGATATATAATAACCTACTCTATAACAGGTAGTGATATATAACTGTACTATAACAGGTAGTGATATATACTGTACTATAACAGGTAGTGATATATAACTGTACTATAACAGGTAGTGTGTACTATATAGTGATATATAATATACCCTAACTATGATATATAAATCTGTGATAACAGGTAGTGATATATAACTGTACTATAACAGGTAATTGATATATAACTGTACTATAACAGGTAGTGAGATATATAACTGTACTATAACAGGTAGTGATATATAATATACTTTCACTATAACAGATAGTGATATATAACTGTACTATAACGGGTAGTGATATATAACTTTGTACTATAACAGGTAGTGATATATAACTGTATAACGGAGTAGTGATATATAGCTGTACTATAACAGGTAGTGATATATAACTGTACTATAACAGGTAGTATTATATAATATACCTACTATAACAGGTAGTGATATATAATATACCCTACTATAACAGGTAGTGATATATAGCTTTGTACTATAACAGGTAGTGATATATAACTGTACTATAACAGGTAGTGATATATAACTGTACTATAACAGGTAGTGATATATAATATACACAGGTAGTGATATATAACTGTACTATAACAGGTAGTGATATATAACTATACTATAACAGGTAGTGATATATAACTATACTATAACAGGTAGTGATATATAACTGTACTATAACAGGTACTTACGTCCTCTACGGATGTTGATTTGTAGGTTGCCCTTGACGACGGTACATCCCTTCAGAGACTGGGCTGCGTCCACGGAGTCAATGACCTTCTCATCACAGATCTTGTCACATAGCCCGTCACACGCACTGCAGAACATACTGGAGATGGGGGAGAGTGGGACAGGGACAGTCAGACAGACATAAAACATACCAAGGTATACTGAACTAAAATAGAAAGGCAACCAACCATTTCAAAGATTCTACTGAGTTACAGTTCATAAGGAAATCAGTGTAATAAATTCATTAGGTCCTAATCTATGGATTTCACAGGACTGGGAATACAGATGTGCATCTGTTGGTCAAAGAGAACAGTTTAAAACAGATAGGGGTGTGGATCAGAAAACCTGTCAGTATCTGGTGTGACCACCGTTTGGCTCGTGCAGCGCGACACATCTCCTTGACAGAGTTTAAAAAACATGTATTTCACTTTTATTTAACCAGGTAGGCTAGTTGAGAACACCTTTATTTAACCAGGTAGGCTAGTTGAGAACACCTTTATTTAACCAGGTAAGCTAGTTGAGAACACCTTTATTTAACCAGGTAGGCTAGTTGAGAACACCTTTATTTAACCAGGTAGGCTAGTTGAGAACACCTTTATTTAACCAGGTAGGCTAGTTGAGAACACCTTTATTTAACCAGGTAGGCTAGTTGAGAACACCTTTATTTAACCAGGTAGGCTAGTTGAGAACACCATTATTTAACCAGGTAGGCTAGTTGAGAACACCTTTATTTAACCAGGTAGGCTAGTTGAGAACACCTTTATTTAACCAGGTAAGCTAGTTGAGAACACCTTTATTTAACCAGGTAAGCTAGTTGAGAACACCTTTATTTAACCAGGTAAGCTAGTTGAGAACACCTTTATTTAACCAGGTATGCTAGTTGAGAACACCTTTATTTAACCAGGTAGGCTAGTTGAGAACACCTTTATTTAACCAGGTAGGCTAGTTGAGAACACCTTTATTTAACCAGGTATGCTAGTTGAGAACACCTTTATTTAACCAGGTAGGCTAGTTGAGAACACCTTTATTTAACCAGGTAGGCTAGTTGAGAACACCTTTATTTAACCAGGTAGGCTAGTTGAGAACACCTTTATTTAAACAGGTAGGCTAGTTGAGAACAAGTTCTCATTTACAACTGTGACCTGGCCAAGATAAAGCAAAGCAGTCCGATACAAACAACAACACAGAGTTACACATGGAATAAACAAAACATACCGTCAATAATACAATAGAACAAAAGAAAAGTCTATATACAGTGAGTGCAAATGAGGTAAGTTAAGGCAATAAATAGGCCGTAGTGGCGAAGTAATTACAATTTAGCAATTAAACACTTGAGTGATAGATCGGCAGAAGATGAATGTGCAGGTAGAGATGGGGTGCAAAGGAGCTAAATAAATAAATAGATAAATACCAGTATGGGGATGAGGTAGGTAGATAGATGGGCTGTTTACAGATGGGCTGTTTACAGATGGGCTGTGAACAGGTGCATTGATCTGTAAGCTGATCTGACAGCTGGTGCTTTAAGCTAGTGAGGGAGATGTGAGTCTCCAGCTTCAGTGATTTTTGCAATTCGTTCCAGTCATTGGCAGCAGAGAACTGGAAGGAAAGACGACCAAAGGAGGAATTGGCTTTGGGGGTGACCAGTGAGATATACCTGCTGGAGCGCGTGCTACGAGTGGGTGCTGCTATGGTGACCAGTGAGCTGAGATAAGGCTTTACCTAGCAGAGACTTATAGATGACCTGTAGCCAGTGAGTTGGGCGACGAGTATGAAGCGAGGGCCAACCAACGACAGTGTACAGGTCGCAGTGGTGGGTAGTGTATGGGGCTTTGGTGACAAAACGGATGGCACTGTGATAGACTGCATCCAGTTTGTTGATTAGAGTGTTGGAGGCTATTTTATAGATGACATCACCGAAGTAGAGGATCGGTAGCATGGTCAGTTTCACGAGGGTATATTTGGCAGCATGAGTTGATCATGATCTCGTCATGGTATCTCTGCGCATTCAATTTACCCATACCATAACCCCACCGCCACCATGGGGCACTATGTTCACATCAGCAAACTGCTCGCCCACACCTTGTCTGCCATCTGCCCGGTACAGTTCAAACCCGGGATTCATCCCAGAAGAGCACATTTCTCCAGCGTGCCAGTGGCCATCGAAGGTGAACATTTGCCCACTGAAGTCGGTTACGGCGACAAATACTCCGACGAATACTCCATCCGCTGTGCCTTCAACCGGCCTCCGTCTGAGCAGACCCCCCCCTACCACCCCCGGGCTACTAACTTTAAACGCTGTGTCGCCCACGTGCTAGCGTAGTGGCGGCTTCCCTGTTCCATCTACTGCTGCCCCCTGGATGATCACTTGACTACATAGCTGATGCCTGCTGGACTGTCCATTAAACACGGTACTCCATTCTGTTTATTTATGTTTTATCTGTCGGCCCCAGCCGCGAACACAGGCTCTGTCTGTAGTTAATCCGACCCGCTCTGCCTAGTCATCTCCATTTTACCTGCTGTTGTTGTGCTAGCTGATTAGCTGTTGTTGTCTCACCTGTTGTTTTAGTTAGCTCTCCCAATCAACACCTGCGATTACTGTATGCCTCGCTGTATGTCTCTCTCAAATGTCAATATGCCTTGTATACGGTTGTTCAGGTTAGTTATCATTGTTTTAGTTTACAATGGAGCCCCTAGTTCCACTCTTCATACCCCTGATACCTCCTTTGTCCCACCTCCCACACATGCGGTGACCTCACCCATTATAACCAGAATGTCCAGAGATACAACCTCTCTTATCGTCACCCAGTGCCTGGGCTTACCTCCGCCGTACCCGCACCCCACCATACCCCTGTCTGCGCATTATGCCCTGAATATATTCTACCACGCCCAGAAATCTGCTCCTTTTATTCTTTGTCCCCAACGCTCTAGGCGACCAGTTTTGACAGCCTTTAGCCGCACCCTCATACTACTCCTCCTCTGTTCCGCGGGTGATGTGGAGGTAAACCCAGGCCCTGCATGTCCCCAGGCACCCTCATTTGTTGACTTCTGTGATCGAAAAGCCTTGGTTTCATGCATGTCAACATCAGAAGCCTCCTCCCTAAGTTTGTTTTACTCACTGCTTTAGCACACTCTGCCAACCCTGATGTCCTTTCCGTGTCTGAATCCTGGCTTAGGAAGGCCACCAAAAATTCTGAGATTTCCATACCCAACTATAACACTTTCCGTCAAGATAGAACTGCCAAAGGGGGAGGAGTTGCAGTCTACTGCAGAGATTGACATTACTTTGCAGGCTTACTTTCCAGGTCTTTACCCAAACAGATCGAACTTCTAATTAAAAAAATTAATCTCTCCAGAAATACGTCTCACTGTTGCTGCTTGCTCCAGAACCCCCTCAGCTCCCAGCTGTGCCCTGGACACCATTTGTGAATTGATCGCCCCCCATCTATCTTCAGAGTTTGTTCTGTTAGGTGACCTAAACTGTGATATGCTTAATAACACCCCTGCCATCCTACAATCTAAGCTAGATGCCCTCAATCTCACTCAAACAACCACCCCTCATCACTGTCAAACGCTCCCTAAAACACTTCTGCGAGCAGGCCTTTCTAATCGACCTGGCCCGGGTATCCTGGAAGGATATTGACCTCATCCCGTCAGTTGAAGATGCCTGGTCATTCTTTAAAAGTAACTTCCTCATCATCTTAGATAAACATGTTCCGTTCAAAAAATGCAGAACTAAGAACAGATACAGCCCTTGGTTCACTCCAGACCTGACTGCCCTCGACCAGGACAAAAACATCCTGTGGCAGAGTGCAATAGCATCGAATAGTCCCCGCGATATGCAACTGTTCAGGGAAGTCAGGAACCAATACACGCAGGAACCAATAACTCCAAAAAGTTCTGGGACGCTGTATAGTCCATGGATAACAAGAGCACCTCCTCCCAGCTGCCCACTGCACTGAGGCTAGGGAACACGGTCACCACTGATAAAACCACTGATAAATCCATGATAATCTAAAACTTCTTCCTGGCTACTCCAACCTCGGCCAACAGCTCCCGACCCATACAAATCAGCTGGGCTTGACAATCTGGACCCTCTATTTCTGAAACTATCTGCCGCCATTGTCGCAACCCCTATTACCAGCCTGTTCAACCTCTCTTTCATATCGTCTGAGATCCCCAAGGATTGGAAAGCTGCCGCGGTCATCCCCCTCTTCAAAGGGGGAGACACCCTGGACCCAAACTGTTACAGACCTATATCCATCCTGCCCTGCCTATCTTAGGTCTTCGAAAGCAAAGTCAACAAACAGATCACGGACCATCTCGAATCCCAACATTCACAAGGCCGCAGGGCCAGACAGATTACCACGACGTGCATTTCGAGCATACGTTGACCAACTGGCAAGTGTCTTCACGGACATTTTCAACCTCTCCCTGTCGGAGTCTGCAATACCAACATGTTTCAAGCAGACTACCATAGTCCTGTGCCCAAGAACACCAAGGTAACCTGCCTAAATGACTACCAACCCTTAGCACTCATGTCTGTAGCCATAAAGGGCTTTCAAAGGCTGGTCATGGCACGCATCAACACAATTGGGGCGGCAGGGTAGCCTAGTGGTTAGAGCGTTGGACTAGTAACCGAAAGGTTGCAAGTTCGAATACCCGAGCTGACAAGGTACAAATCTGTCGTTCTGCCCCTGAACAGGCAGTTAACCCACTCCAACACCATCATTAAGTTTGCTGACGACACAGTGGTAGGCCTGATCACCAACTACAAAGAGACAGCCTACAGGGAGGAGGTCAAAGACCTGGCAGTGTGGTGCCAGGTCAACAACCTCTCCCTCAATGTGATCAAGACAAAAGGAGACGATTGTGGACGACAGGAAAATGGAGACAGAGCACACCCCCATTCTCATCGACGGGGCTGTAGTGGAGCAGGTTGAGAGTTAAGCTCCTTGGTGTCCACATCACCAATAAACTATCATGGTCCAAACACACCAAGACAGCCATGAAGAAGGTATGACAAAACCTATTCCCCATCAGGAGACTGAAAAGATTTAGCGTACGTACGGCCCAGTACATCACTGGGGCCAAACTTCCTGTCATCCAGGACCTCTATACCAGGCGGTGTCAGAGGAAGACCCTATAGAGGGCAGTGCGTACGGAACAGTACCTCACTGGGGCCAAGCTTCCTGTCATCCAGGACCTCTATACCAGGCGGTGTCAGTGGAAGGCCCAGTACATCACTGGGGCCAAGCTTCCTGTCATCCAGGACCTCTATACCAGGCGGTGTCAGAGGAAGGCCCAGTACCTCACTGGGGCCAAGCTTCCTGTCATCCAGGACCTCTATACCAGGCGGTGTCAGAGGAAGACCCTATAGAGGGTAGTGCGTACGGAACAGTACCTCACTGGGGCCAAGCTTCCTGTCATCCAGGACCTCTATACCAGGCGGTGTCAGAGAAAGACCCTATAGAGGGTGGTACGTACGGCCCAGTACATCACTGAGGCCAAGCTTCCTGCCATCCAGGACCTCTATACCTGGCGGTGTCAGAGGAATGCCCAAAGAATTGCCAAAAACTCCAGTCACCCAAGACAGACTGTTCTCTCTGCTCCCGCATGGCAAGCAGTACCGGAGCGCCAAGTCAACGAGGCTTCAAAACACCTTCCACCCCCAGCCATAAGACTCCTGAACATCTAATCATATGGTTACCCGGACTATTTGCATTGCCCCCCCACCACCACAATTCTTACCCTGCTGCTACTCTGTTTATTATCTATGCATCGTCACTTTAACTCTACCTACATGTGCATATTACCTCAATTACCTCGACTAACCTGTGCCCCCGCACATTGACTCTATACCCCCTGTATATAGCCTCCACATTGACTCTATACCCCCTGTATATAGCCTCCACATTGACTCTATACCCCCTGTATATACTCCACATTGACTCTATAGCCCCTGTATAAAGCCTCCACATTGACTCTATACCCCCTGTATATAGCCTCCACATTGACTCTATACCCCCTGTATATAGCCTCCACATTGACTCTATACCCCCTGTATATAGCCTCCACATTGACTCTATAGCCCCTGTATATAGCCTCCACATTGACTCTATAGCCCCTGTATAAAGCCTCCACATT
>NW_025750340.1:0-2500 GCF_021184085.1 Oncorhynchus gorbuscha | reverse complement strand
GACAGTGAGAGGACATGCAGTTGACAGTGAGAGGACATGCAGTTGACAGTGAGAGGACATGCAGTTGACAGTGAGAGGACATGCAGTTGACAGTGAGAGGACATGCAGTTGACAGTGAGAGGACATGCAGTTGACAGTGAGAGGACATGCAGTTGACAGTGAGAGGACATGCAGTTGACAGTGAGAGGACATGCAGTTGACAGTGAGAGGACATGCAGTTGACAGTGAGAGGACATGCAGTTGACAGTGAGAGGACATGCAGTTGACAGTGAGAGGACATGCATTTTTATGCTGAGTTTATATGGGGCGTACAACAATCGCAGCTCTGTAGATTTTGCCTCGAAGAGACAGAATCACTAGATCATTTATTCTGCTATTGCCCCTATGCAGCTTGTTTCTAGTCACAGGTTCAGGAATGGTTAAAGAAATACAAATCAATCACAACGTGCACATAAAGTTCATGTAGAAAATAAATCAAATAAATAGTAAAAATAAAATAAATACTTTCATGAGTAGGTGTGTCCAAACGTTGACTGGTACTAAAAAATATATAATTTCTATTTATTTATAAAATAAATACTTTCATGAGTAGGTGTGTCCAAACGTTGACTGGTACTAAAAAATATATCATTTCTATTTATTTTTTGGGGAGGGTTTGAAAATTCTCCCACGACCCCATTTCCATATCAGGTGACCCCACATGGGGCCGTGAATCCTAGTTTGAGAACCCCTACGCTAGAGTTTGGACAGTGGTTGGAGATCTAGGTGTTCCAGAGTCTAGTTGAAGTGTGAACTGTGAGCTGGTTGACTGGTTCCTCTGGGGACAGGCAGCACGGTGCTGGTTTCTCTCTGTATGTCATTATCTGCTGTGTCATCTCCCTGGACTGTGGGAACTCACCTGAGGTCATCACTTTCCACCTGCTGGAAACAGTCTGTCATGCTACCTGTCACCTCTACATCAGGGGAGAGAAAGCAGAGAGAGGCCTTACAGCACAGCACTCAGAGGCCAGGTAGAGAGAGAGAAGGAGTGAGGATGGGGTCAGAGAAGGCAGAGAGGCCTTACAGCACTGCACTCAGAGGCCAGGTAGAGAGAGAGGAGTGAGGATGGGGTCAGAGAAGGCAGAGAGGCCTTACAGCACTGCACTCAGAGGCCAGGTAGAGAGAGAGAAGGAGTGAGGATGGGGTCAGGGAAGGCAGAGAGGCCTTACAGCACTGCACTCAGAGGCCAGGTAGAGAGAGAAGGAGTGAGGATGGGGTCAGAGAAGGCAGAGAGGCCTTACAGCACTCAGAGGCCAGGTAGAGAGAGAGAAGGAGTGAGGATGGGGTCAGAGAAGGCAGAGAGGCCTTACAGCACTCAGAGGCCAGGTAGAGAGAGAAGGAGTGAGGATGGGGTCAGAGAAGGCAGAGAGGCCTTACAGCACTGCACTCAGAGGCCAGGTAGAGAGAGAAGGAGTGAGGATGGGGTCAGAGAAGGCAGAGAGGCCTTACAGCACTCAGAGGCCAGGTAGAGAGAGAAGGAGTGAGGATGGGGTCAGAGAAGGCAGAGAGGCCTTACAGCACAGCACTCAGAGGCCAGGTAGAGAGAGAAGGAGTGAGGATGGGGTCAGAGAAGGCAGAGAGGCCTTACAGCACTCAGAGGCCAGGTAGAGAGAGAGAAGGAGTGAGGATGGGGTCAGAGAAAGCAGAGAGAGGCCTTACAGCACTCAGAGGCCAGGTAGAGAGAGAAGGAGTGAGGATGGGGTCAGAGAAGGCAGAGAGGCCTTACAGCACTGCACTCAGAGGCCAGGTAGAGAGAGAGGAGTGAGGATGGGGTCAGAGAAGGCAGAGAGGCCTTACAGCACTCAGAGGCCAGGTAGAGAGAGAAGGAGTGAGGATGGGGTCAGAGAAAGCAGAGAGAGGCCTTACAGCACTCAGAGGCCAGGTAGAGAGAGAAGGAGTGAGGATGGGGTCAGAGAAGCAGAGAGTCCTTCTGTAGCTCAGTTAGGTAGAGCATAGGCGCTTGTAACGCCAGGGTAGTGGGTTCGATCCCGGGACCACCCAGAGGCGTAGAATGTAGGTGCACACATGACTGTAGAGTCGCTTTGGATAAAGGCGTCTGCTAAATGGCATAGATTATGTATTATGATTAGTATATATGAGTATTAGATTAGAAAGCAGAGAGGCCTTACAGCACTGCACTCAGAGGCCAGGTAGAGAGAGAGGAGTGAGGATGGGGTCAGAGAAGGCAGAGAGGCCTTACAGCACTCAGAGGCCAGGTAGAGAGAGAGAAGGAGTGAGGATGGGGTCAGAGAAGGCGAGAGGCCTTACAGCACTCAGAGGCCAGGTAGAGAGAGAGAGGAGTGAGGATGGGGTCAGAGAAGGCAGAGAGGCCTTACAGCACTCAGAGGCCAGGTAGAGAGAGAGAAGGAGTGAGGATGGGGTCAGAGAAGGCAGAGAGGCCTTACAGCACAGCACTCAGAGGCCAGGTAGAGAGAGAGGAGTGAGGATGGGGTCAGAGAAG
>NW_025750339.1:0-19613 GCF_021184085.1 Oncorhynchus gorbuscha | reverse complement strand
GTGTGTTTCCGTCTGTGTATGTGTGTAGGTGTGTTTCCGTCTGTGTCTGTGTGTAGTGTGTTTTCCGTCTGTGTCTGTGTGTAGTGTGTTTCCGTCTGTGTCTGTGTGTAGGTGTGTTTCCGTCTGTGTATGTGTGTGAGGTGTGTTTCCGTCTGTCTGTGTGTAGGTGTGTTTCCGTCTGTCTGTGTGAGTGTGTTTCCGTCTGTCTGTGTAGTGTGTTTCCGTCTGTCTGGTGTGTATGTGTGTGTTCTCCGTCTGTGTCTGTGTGTAGTGTGTTTCCGTCTGGGTCTGTGTAGTGTGTTTCCGTCTGGGTCTGTGTGTAGTGTGTTTCCGTCTGTGTCTGTGTGTAGTGTGTTTCCGTCTGTGTCTGTGTGTAGTGTGTTTCCGTCTGTGTCTGTGTGTAGTGTGTTTCCGTCTGGGTCTGTGTAGTGTGTTTCCGTCTGGGTCTGTGTGTAGTGTGTTTCCGTCTGTGTCTGTGTGTAGTGTGTTTCCGTCTGTGTCTGTGTGTAGTGTGTTTCCGTCTGTGTCTGTGTGTAGTGTGTTTCCGTCTGTGTCTGTGTGTAGTGTGTTTCCGTCTGTGTCTGTGTGTAGTGTGTTTCCGTCTGTGTCTGTGTGTAGTGTGTTTCCGTCTGTGTCTGTGTGTAGGTGTGTTTCCGTCTGTGTATGTGTGTAGGTGTGTTTCCGTCTGTCTGTGTGTAGTGTGTTTCCGTCTGTGTATGTGTGTAGTGTGTTTCCGTCTGTGTCTGTGTGTAGGTGTGTTTCCGTCTGTGTCTGTGTGTAGGTGTGTTTCCGTCTGTGTCTGTGTGTAGTGTGTTTCCGTCTGTGTCTGTGTGTAGTGTGTTTCCGTCTGTGTCTGTGTGTAGTGTGTTTCCGTCTGTGTCTGTGTGTAGGTGTGTTTCCGTCTGTGTATGTGTGTAGGTGTGTTTCCGTCTGTCTGTGTGTAGGTGTGTTTCCGTCTGTCTGTGTGTAGTGTGTTTCCGTCTGTCTGTGTGTAGTGTGTTTCCGTCTGTCTGTGTGTAGTGTGTTTCCGTCTGTGTCTGTGTGTAGTGTGTTTCCGTCTGTGTCTGTGTGTAGTGTGTTTCCGTCTGTGTCTGTGTGTAGTGTGTTTCCGTCTGTGTCTGTGTGTAGTGTGTTTCCGTCTGTGTCTGTGTGTAGTGTGTTTCCGTCTGTGTCTGTGTGTAGTGTGTTTCCGTCTGTGTCTGTGTGTAGTGTGTTTCCGTCTGTGTCTGTGTGTAGTGTGTTTCCGTCTGTGTCTGTGTGTAGTGTGTTTCCGTCTGTGTATGTGTGTAGGTGTGTTTCCGTCTGTGTCTGTGTGTAGTGTGTTTCCGTCTGTGTCTGTGTGTAGTGTGTTTCCGTCTGTGTCTGTGTGTAGTGTGTTTCCGTCTGTGTCTGTGTGTAGGTGTGTTTCCGTCTGTGTATGTGTGTAGGTGTGTTTCCGTCTGTCTGTGTGTAGTGTGTTTCCGTCTGTGTATGTGTGTAGTGTGTTTCCGTCTGTGTATGTGTGTAGTGTGTTTCCGTCTGTGTATGTGTGTAGTGTGTTTCTGTATGTGTGTAGTGTGTTTCCGTCTGTGTATGTGTGTAGTGTGTTTCCGTCTGTGCATGTGTGTAGGTGTGTTTCCGTCTGTCTGTGTGTAGTGTGTTTCCGTCTGTCTGTGTGTAGTGTGTTTCGGTTTGTCTGTGTGTAGTGTGTTTCCGTCTGTCTGTGTGTAGTGTGTTTCCGTCTGTCTGTGTGTAGTGTGTTTCCGTCTGTCTGTGTGTAGTGTGTTTCCGTCTGTGTCTGTGTGTAGTGTGTTTCCGTCTGTGTCTGTGTGTAGTGTTTCCGTCTGTGTCTGTGTGTCGTGTGTTTCCGTCTGTGTCTGTGTGTCGTGTGTTTCCGTCTGTGTCTGTGTGTAGTGTGTTTCCGTCTGTGTCTGTGTGTAGTGTGTTTCCGTCTGTGTCTGTGTGTAGGTGTGTTTCCGTCTGTGTATGTGTGTAGGTGTGTTTCCGTCTGTCTGTGTGTAGTGTGTTTCCGTCTGTGTATGTGTGTAGTGTGTTTCCGTCTGTGTATGTGTGTAGTGTGTTTCCGTCTGTGTATGTGTGTAGTGTGTTTCTGTATGTGTGTAGTGTGTTTCCGTCTGTGTATGTGTGTAGTGTGTTTCCGTCTGTGTATGTGTGTAGTGTGTTTCCGTCTGTGTATGTGTGTAGTGTGTTTCTGTATGTGTGTAGTGTGTAGTGTGTTTCTGTATGTGTGTAGTGTGTTTCCGTCTGTGCATGTGTGTAGTGTGTTTCCGTCTGTCTGTGTGTAGTGTGTTTCCGTCTGTCTGTGTGTAGTGTGTTTCCGTCTGTCTGTGTGTGGTGTGTTTCCGTCTGTCTGTGTGTAGTGTGTTTCCGTCTGTGTCTGTGTGTAGTGTGTTTCCGTCTGTGTCTGTGTGTAGTGTGTTTCCGTCTGTGTCTGTGTGTAGTGTGTTTCCGTCTGTGTCTATGTGTAGTGTGTTTCCGTCTGTGTATGTGTGTAGGTGTGTTTCCGTCTGTCTGTGTGTAGTGTGTTTCCGTCTGTCTGTGTGTAGTGTGTTTCCGTCTGTGTATGTGTGTAGTGTGTTTCCGTCTATGTATGTGTGTAGTGTGTTTCCGTCTGTGTATGTGTGTAGTGTGTTTCTGTATGTGTGTAGTGTGTTTCCGTCTGTCTGTGTGTGTAGTGTGTTTCCGTCTGTCTGTGTGTAGTGTGTTTCCGTCTGTCTGTGTGTAGTGTGTTTCCGTCTGTCTGTGTGTAGTGTGTTTCCGTCTGTCTGTGTGTAGTGTGTTTCCGTCTGTCTGTGTGTAGTGTGTTTCCGTCTGTCTGTGTGTAGGTGTGTTTCTGTCTGTCTGTGTGTAGGTGTGTTTCCGTCTGTCTGTGTGTAGGTGTGTTTCCGTCTGTGTCTGTGTGTAGTGTGTTTCCGTCTGTGTGTGTGTGTAGGTGTGTTTCCGTCTGTGTCTGTGTGTAGTGTGTTTCCGTCTGTGTCTGTGTGTAGTGTGTTTCCGTCTGTGTCTGTGTGTAGTGTGTTTCCATCTGTGTCTGTGTGTAGGTGTGTTTCCGTCTGTGTCTGTGTGTAGGTGTGTTTCCGTCTTTGTCTGTGTGTAGGTGTGTTTCCGTCTGTGTATGTGTGTAGTGTGTTTCCGTCTATGTATGTGTGTACTGTGTTTCCGTCTGTGTATGTGTGTAGTGTGTTTCTGTATGTGTGTAGTGTGTTTCCGTCTGTGTATGTGTGTAGTGTGTTTCCGTCTGTGCATGTGTGTAGGTGTGTTTCCGTCTGTCTGTGTGTAGTGTGTTTCCGTCTGTCTGTGTGTAGTGTGTTTCCGTCTGTCTGTGTGTAGTGTGTTTCCGTCTGTCTGTGTGTAGTGTGTTTCCGTCTGTGTCTGTGTGTAGTGTGTTTCCGTCTGTCTGTGTGTAGTGTGTTTCCGTCTGTGTATGTGTGTAGTGTGTTTCCGTCTGTGCATGTGTGTAGGTGTGTTTCCGTCTGTCTGTGTGTAGTGTGTTTCCGTCTGTCTGTGTGTAGTGTGTTTCCGTCTGTGTGTGTGTGTAGGTGTGTTTCCGTCTGTGTCTGTGTGTAGTGTGTTTCCGTCTGTGTCTGTGTGTAGTGTGTTTCCGTCTGTGTCTGTGTGTAGTGTGTTTCCGTCTGTGTCTGTGTGTAGTGTGTTTCCGTCTGTGTGTAGGTGTGTTTCCGTCTGTGTCTGTGTGTAGGTGTGTTTCCGTCTTTGTCTGTGTGTAGGTGTGTTTCCGTCTGTGTCTGTGTGTAGTGTGTTTCCGTCTGTGTCTGTGTGTAGTGTGTTTCCGTCTGTGTCTGTGTGTAGTGTGTTTCCGTCTGTGTCTGTGTGTAGGTGTGTTTCCGTCTGTGTCTGTGTGTAGTGTGTTTCCGTCTGTGTCTGTGTGTAGTGTGTTTCCGTCTGTGTCTGTGTGTAGTGTGTTTCCGTCTGTGTCTGTGTGTAGTGTGTTTCCGTCTGTGTATGTGTGTAGGTGTGTTTCCGTCTGTCTGTGTGTAGGTGTGTTTCCGTCTGTCTATGTGTGTAGTGTGTTTCCCGTCTGTATGTGTGTAGTGTGTTTCCGTCTGTGTATGTGTAGTGTGTTTCCGTCTGTGTATGTGTGTAGGTGTGTTTCGTCTGTGTCTGCGTGTAGTGTGTTTCCGTCTGTGTCTGTGTGCAGGTGTGTTTCCGTCTGTGTCTGTGTGCAGGGTGTGTTTCCGTCTGTCTGTGTGTAGTGTGTTTCCGTCTGTGTATGCGTGTAGTGTGTTTCGGTCTGTGTATGCGTGTAGTGTGTTTCCGTCTGTGTATGCGTGTAGTGTGTTTCCGTCTGTGTATGCATGTAGTGTGTTTCCGTCTGTGTCTGCGTGTAGTGTGTTTCCGTCTGTGTGTAGGTGTGTTTCTGGTCTGTGTGTAGGTGTGTTTCCGTCTGTGTCTGTGTGTAGGTGTGTTTCCCGTCTGTGTCTGTGTGTAGTGTGTTTCCCGTCTCTGTGTCTGTGTGTGTTTTCCGTCTGTGTCTGTGTGTAGTGTGTTTCCGTCTGTGTCTGTGTGTAGTGTGTTTCCGTCTGTGTCTGTGTGTAGTGTGTTTCCGTCTGTGTCTGTGTGTAGGTGTGTTTTCGTCTGTGTCTGTGTGTAGTGTGTTTCCGTCTGTGTCTGTGTGTAGTGTGTTTCCGTCTGTGTCTGTGTGTAGTGTGTTTCCGTCTGTGTCTGTGTGTAGTGTGTTTCCGTCTGTGTATGTGTGTAGTGTGTTTCCGTCTGTCTGTGTGTAGGTGTGTTTCCGTCTGTCTGTGTGTAGTGTGTTTCCGTCTGTGTCTGTGTGTGTAGTGTGTTTCCGTCTGTGTATGTGTGTAGTGTGTTTCCGTCTGTGTATGTGTGTAGGTGTGTTTCCGTCTGTGTATGCTGTAGTGTGTTTCCGTCTGTGCATGTGTGTGTCCGTCTGTGTCTGTGTGCAGGTGTGTTTCCGTCTGTGTATGCGTGTAGTGTGTTTCCGTCTGTGTATGCGTGTAGGTGTGTTTCCGTCTGTGTATGTGTGTGTGTTTCCGTCTGTGTATGCGTGTAGTGTGTTTCCGTCTGTGTATGCGTGTAGTGTGTTTCCGTCTGTGTATGTCTGTGTTTCCGTTTCTGTGTTTCCGTCTGTCTGTGTGTAGGTGTGTTTCCGTCTGTGTCTGTGTGTAGGTGTGTTTCCGTCTGTCTGTGTTTCCGTGTCTGTGTGTAGTGTGTTTCCGTCTGTGTCTGTGTGTAGTGTGTTTCCGTCTGTGTCTGTGTGTAGTGTGTTTCCGTCTGTGTCTGTGTGTAGTGTGTTTCCGTCTGTGTCTGTGTGTAGTGTAGTGTGTTTCCGTCTGTGTCTGTGTGTAGTGTGTTTCCGTCTGTGTCTGTGTGTAGGTGTGTTTCCGTCTGTGTCTGTGTGTAGTGTGTTTCCGTCTGTGTATGTGTGTAGGTGTGTTTCCGTCTGTGTCTGTGTGTAGTGTGTGTTTCCGTCTGTGTCTGTGTGTAGTGTGTTTCCGTCTGTGTCTGTGTGTAGTGTGTTTCCGTCTGTGTCTGTGTGTAGTGTGTTTCCGTCTGTGTCTGTAGGTGTGTTTCCGTCTGTGTGTAGGTGTGTTTCCGTCTGTGTCTGTGTGTAGTGTGTTTCCGTCTGTGTCTGTGTGTAGTGTGTTTCCGTCTGTGTCTGTGTGTAGTGTGTTTCCGTCTGTGTCTGTGTGTAGTGTGTTTCCGTCTGTGTCTGTGTGTAGTGTGTTTCCGTCTGTGTCTGTGTGTAGTGTGTTTCCGTCTGTGTCTGTGTGTAGTGTGTTTCCGTCTGTGTCTGTGTGTAGTGTAGTGTGTTTCCGTCTGTGTCTGTGTGTAGTGTGTTTCCGTCTGTGTCTGTGTGTAGGTGTGTTTCCGTCTGTCTGTGTGTAGTGTGTTTCCGTCTGTGTCTGTGTGTAGTGTGTTTCCGTCTGTGTATGTGTGTAGGTGTGTTTCCGTCTGTGTCTGTGTGTAGTGTAGTGTGTGTCCGTCTGTGTCTGTGTGTAGTGTGTGTCCGTCTGTGTCTGTGTGTAGTGTGTTTCCATCTGTGTCTGTGTGTAGTGTGTTTCCGTCTGTGTCTGTGTGTAGTGTGTTTCCGTTTCCGTCTGTGTGTAGGTGTGTTTCCGTCTGTGTCTGTGTGTAGGTGTGTTTCCGTCTGTGTCTGTGTGTAGTGTGTTTCCGTCTGTGTCCCCTGTGTGTAGTGTGTTTCCGTCTGTGTCTGTGTGTAGTGTGTTTCCGTCTGTGTCTGTGTGTAGTGTGTTTCCGTCTGTGTCTGTGTGATGTGTTTCCGCCTGTGTCTGTGTGTAGTGTTTGTTTCCGCCTGTCTGTGTGTAGTGTGTTTCCGTCTGTCTGTGTGTAGTGTGTTTCCGTCTGTGTCTGTGTGTAGTGTGTTTCCGTCTGTGTATGTGTGTAGTGTGTTTCCGTCTGTGTATGTGTGTAGTGTGTTTCCTTCTGTGTATGTGTGTGTAGTGTGTTTCCTTCTGTGTGTATGTGTGTAGTGTGTTTCCGTCTGTGTATGTGTGTAGTGTGTTTCCGTCTGTGTATGTGTGTAGTGTGTTTCCGTCTGTGTATGTGTGTAGTGTGTTTCCCGTCTGTGTATGTGTGTAGTGTGTTTCCGTCTGTGTATGTGTGTAGTGTGTTTCCGTCTGTGTATGTGTGTAGGTTTGTTTCCGTCTGTGTCTGTGTGTAGGTGTGTTTCCGTCTGTGTCTGTGTGTAGGTGTGTTTCCGTCTGTGTCTGTGTGTAGTGTGTTTCCGTCTGTGTCTGTGTGTAGTGTGTTTCCGTCTGTGTATGTGTGTAGTGTGTTTCCGTCTGTGTATGTGTGTAGGTGTGTTTCCGTCTGTCTGTGTGTAGGTGTGTTTCCGTCTGTCTATGTGTGTAGTGTGTTTCCGTCTGTGTATGTGTGTAGTGTGTTTCCGTCTGTGTATGTGTGTAGTGTGTTTCCGTCTGTGTATGTGTGTAGGTGTGTTTCGGTCTGTGTATGCGTGTAGTGTGTTTCCGTCTGTGCATGCGTGTAGTGTGTTCCGTCTGTGTCTGTGTGCAGGTGTGTTTCCGTCTGTGTATGCGTGTAGTGTGTTTCCGTCTGTGTATGCGTGTAGGTGTGTTTCGGTCTGTGTATGCGTGTAGTGTGTTTCCGTCTGTGTATGCGTGTAGTGTGTTTCCGTCTGTGTATGCGTGTAGTGTGTTTCCGTCTGTGTCTGCGTGTGTGTAGTGTGTTTCCGTCTGTGTCTGCATGTAGTGTGTTCCGTCTGTGTGTGTGGTGTGTTTTCGGTCTGTGTGTAGGTGTGTTTCCGTCTGTGTCTGTGTGTAGGTGTGTTTCCGTCTGTGTCTGTGTGTAGTGTGTTTCCGTCTGTGTCTGTGTGTAGTGTGTTTCCGTCTGTGTCTGTGTGTAGTGTGTTTCCGTCTGTGTCTGTGTGTAGTGTGTTTCCGTCTGTGTCTGTGTGGGAGGTGTGTTTCCGTCTGTCTGTGTAGTGTGTTTCCGTCTGTGTATGTGTGTAGGTGTGTTTCCGTCTGTGTCTGTGTGTAGTGTAGTGTGTGTCCGTCTGTGTCTGTGTGTAGTGTGTTTCCGTCTGTGTCTGTGTGTAGTGTGTTTCCGTCTGTGTCTGTGTGTAGTGTGTTTCCGTCTGTGTGTAGGTGTGTTTCCGTCTGTGTGTAGGTGTGTTTCCGTCTGTGTCTGTGTGTAGGTGTGTTTCCGTCTGTGTCTGTGTGTAGTGTGTTTCCGTCTGTGTCTGTGTGTAGGTGTGTTTCCGTCTGTGTCTGTGTGTAGTGTGTTTCCGTCTGTGTCTGTGTGTAGTGTGTTTCCGTCTGTGTCTGTGTGTAGTGTGTTTCCGTCTGTGTCTGTGTGTAGTGTAGTGTGTTTCCGTCTGTGTCTGTGTGTAGTGTGTTTCCGTCTGTGTCTGTGTGTAGGTGTGTTTCCGTCTGTCTGTGTGTAGTGTGTTTCCGTCTGTGTCTGTGTGTAGTGTGTTTCCCGTCTGTGTATGTGTGTAGGTGTGTTTCCGTCTGTGTGTCTGTGTGTAGTGTAGTGTGTGTCCGTCTGTGTCTGTGTGTAGTGTGTTTCCGTCTGTGTCTGTGTGTAGTGTGTTTCCGTCTGTGTCTGTGTGTAGTGTGTTTCCGTCTGTGTCTGTGTGTAGTGTGTTTCCGTCTGTGTGTAGGTGTGTTTCCGTCTGTGTGTAGGTGTGTTTCCGTCTGTGTCTGTGTGTAGGTGTGTTTCCGTCTGTGTCTGTGTGTAGTGTGTTTCCGTCTGTGTCGGTGTGTAGTGGGTTTCCGTCTGTGTCGGTGTGTAGTGTGTTTCCGTCTGTGTCTGTGTGTAGTGTGTTTCCGTCTGTGTCTGTGTGTAGTGTGTTTCCGTCTGTGTCTGTGTGTAGTGTGTTTCCGCCTGTGTCTGTGTGTAGTGTGTTTCCGCCTGTGTCTGTGTGTAGTGTGTTTCCGTCTGTGTATGTGTGTAGTGTGTTTCCGTCTGTGTATGTGTGTAGTGTGTTTCCGTCTGTGTATGTGTGTAGTGTGTTTCCGTCTGTGTGTATGTGTGTAGTGTGTTTCCGTCTGTGTATGTGTGTGTAGTGTGTTTCCGTCTGTGTATGTGTGTAGTGTGTTTCCGTCTGTGTATGTGTAGTGTGTTTCCGTCTGTGTATGCGTGTAGTGTGTTTCCGTCTGTGTCTGCGTGTAGTGTGTTTCCGTCTGTGTCTGCGTGTAGTGTGTTTCCGTCTGTGTATGTAGTGTGTTTCCGTCTGTGTGTAGGTGTGTTTCCGTCTGTGTCTGTGTGTAGGTGTGTTTCCGTCTGTGTCTGTGTGTAGTGTGTTTCCGTCTGTGTCTGTGTGTGAGTGTGTTTCCGTCTGTGTCTGTGTGTAGTGTGTTTCCGTCTGTGTCTGTGTGCTAGTGTGTTTCCGTCTGTGTCTGTGTGTAGTGTGTTTTCCGTCTGTGTCTGTGTGTAGTGTGTTTCCGTCTGTGTCTGTGGTGTAGTGTAGTGTGTTTCCGTCTGTGTCTGTGTGTAGTGTGTTTCGTCTGTGTCTGTGTGTAGTGTGTTTCCGTCTGTCTGTGTGTAGTGTGTTTCCGTCTGTGTATGTGTGTAGGTGTGTTTCCGTCTGTGTCTGTGTGTAGTGTAGTGTGTGTCCGTCTGTGTCTGTGTGTAGTGTGTTTCCGTCTGTGTCTGTGTGTAGTGTGTTTCCGTCTGTGTCTGTGTGTAGTGTGTTTCCGTCTGTGTCTGTGTGTAGTGTGTTTCCCGTCTCTGTGTGTAGGTGTGTTTCCGTCTGTGTGTAGGTGTGTTTCCGTCTGTGTGTGTGTAGTGTTTCCGTCTGTGTCTGTGTGTAGGTGTGTTTCCGTCTGTGTCTGTGTGTAGTGTGTTTCCGTCTGTGTCTGTGTGTAGTGTGTTTCCCGTCTGTATGTGTGTAGTGTGTTTCCGTCTGTGTCTGTGTGTAGTGTGTTTCCGTCTGTGTAGTGTGTCTGTGTCTGTGTGTAGTGTAGTCCGTCTGTGTGTATGTGTGTTTCCGTCTGTGTCTGTGTGTAGGTGTGTTTCCGTCTGTCTGTGTGTAGTGTGTTTCCGTCTGTCTGTGTGTGTAGTGTGTTTCTGTGTATGTGTGTAGGTGTGTTTCCGTCTGTGTGTAGTGTAGTTTCCGTCTGTGTCTGTGTGTAGTGTGTTTCCGTCTGTGTCTGTGTGTAGTGTGTTTCCGTCTGTGTCTGTGTGTGTAGTGTGTGTTTCCGTCTGTGTCTGTGTGTAGTGTGTTTCCGTCTGTGTGTAGGTGTGTTTCCGTCTGTGTGTAGTGTTTGTTTCCGTCTGTGTCTGTGTGTAGGTGTGTTTCCGTCTGTGTCTGTGTGTAGGTGTGTTTCCGTCTGTGTCTGTGTGTAGTGTTTTCCGCCTGTGTCTGTGTGTAGTGTGTTTCCGCCTGTCTGTGTGTAGTGTGTTTCCGTCTGTGTATGTGTGTAGTGTGTTTCCGTCTGTGTATGTGTTTCCGTGAGTGTTTTCCGTCTGTGTATGTGTGTAGTTTGTTTCCGTCTGTGTATGTGTGTAGTGTTTGTTTCTGTCTGTGTCTGTGTAGTGTGTTTCCGTCTGTGTATGTGTGTAGTGTGTGTTTCGTCTGTCTGTGTGTAGTGTGTTTCCGTCTGTCTATGTGTGTAGTGTGTTTCCGTCTGTGTATGTGTGTAGTGTGTTTCCGTGCAGGTGTGTTTCCGTCTGTGTATGTGTTTCCGTGCAGGTGTGTTTCCGTCTGTGTCTGCGTGGGCGTGTGTCAGCGTGTAGGTTTTTCCGTCTGTGTATGTGTTTCGTGCAGGCCTGCGCAGGTGTGTTTCCGTCTGTGTCTGCGTGTAGTGTGTTTCCGTCTGTGTATGCGTGTAGGTGTGTTTCCGTCTGTGTCTGTGTGTAGTGTGTTTCCGTCTGCAGTGTGTGTTTTCCGTCTGTGTATGTGTGCAGGTGTGTTTCGTCTGTGTATGCGTCTGTGTGTAGGTGTGTTTCCGTCTGTGTCTGTGTGTGTAGTGTGTTTCGTCTGTGTCTGTGTGTAGGTGTGTTTCCGTCTGTGTATGCGTGCAGGTGTGTTTCCGTCTGTGTATGTGTGTAGGTGTGTTTCCGTCTGTCTGTGTGTAGGTGTGTTTCCGTCTGTCTATGTGTGTAGTGTGTTTCCGTCTGTCTGTGTGTAGGTGTGTTTCCGTCTGTGTATGTGTGTAGTGTGTTTCCGTCTGTCTGCGTTCATGTGTTTCGTCTGTGTCTGTGTGTAGTGTGTTTCCGTGTGTCTGTGTGTAGTGTGTTTCTATGTGTGTAGGTGTGTTTCCGTCTGTGTATGTGTGTAGGTGTGTTTCCGTCTGTCTGTGTGTAGGTGTGTTTCCGTCTGTCTATGTGTGTAGTGTGTTTCCGTCTGTGTCTGTGTGTAGGTGTGTTTCCGTCTGTCTATGTGTGTAGTGTGTTTCCGTCTGTGTATGTGTGGTGTGTTTCCGTCTATGTGTCTGTGTGTGATTGTGTTTCCGTCTGTGTCTGTGTGCAGTGTGTTTCCGTCTGTGTCTGTGTGTAGTGTGTTTCCACCGTCTGTGTGTAGGTGTGTTTTGTCTGTGTCTGTGTGTAGGTGTGTTTCCGCCTGTGTCTGTGTGTAGTGTGTTTCCGCCTGTGTCTGTGTGTAGTGTGTTTCCGTCTGTGTATGTGTGTAGTGTGTTTCCGTCTGTGTATGTGTAGTGTGTTTCCGTCAGTGTATGTGTAGTGTGTTTCCGTCTGTGTATGTGTGTAGTGTGTTTCCGTCTGTGTATGTGTGTAGTGTGTTTCCGTCTGTGTATGTGTGTAGTGTGTTTCCGTCTGTGTATGTGTGTAGTGTGTTTCCGTCTGTGTATGTGTGTAGTGTGTTTCCGTCTGTCTATGTGTGTAGTGTGTTTCCGTCTGTCTATGTGTGTAGTGTGTTTCCGTCTGTGTATGTGTGTAGTGTGTTTCCGTCTGTGTATGTGTGCAGTGTGTTTCCGTCTGTGTATGCGTGTAGGTGTGTTTCCGTCTGTGTCTGCGTGTAGGTGTGTTTCCGTCTGTGTCTGCGTGTAGGTGTGTTTCCGTCTGTGTCTGCGTGTAGGTGTGTTTCCGTCTGTGTCTGCGTGTAGGTGTGTTTCCGTCTGTGTCTGCGTGTAGGTGTGTTTCCGTCTGTGTCTGCGTGTAGTGTGTTTCCGTCTGTGTATGCGTGTAAGTGTGTTTCCGTCTGTGTATGCGTGTAGTGTGTTTCCGTCTGTGTATGTGTGTAGTGTTTCCGTCTGTGTATGTGTGTAGGTTTGTTTCCGTCTGTGTATGTGTGTAGGTTTGTTTCTGTCTGTGTCTGTGTGTAGGTGTGTTTCCGTCTGTGTCTGTGTGTAGTGTGTTTCCGTCTGTGTATGCGTGTAGGTGTGTTTCCGTCTGTGTATGCGTGCAGGTGTGTTTCCGTCTGTGTATGCGTGCAGGTGTGTTTCCGTCTGTGTATGCGTGCAGGTGTGTTTCCGTCTGTGTATGCGTGCAGGTGTGTTTCCGTCTGTGTATGCGTGCAGGTGTGTTTCCGTCTGTGTATGCGTGCAGGTGTGTTTCCGTCTGTGTATGCGTCTGTGTGTAGGTGTGTTTCCGTCTGTGTCTGTGTGTAGTGTGTTTCCGTCTGTGTCTGTGTGTAGTGTGTTTCCGTCTGTGTCTGTGTGTAGGTGTGTTTCCGTCTGTGTATGTGTGTAGGTGTGTTTCCGTCTGTCTGTGTGTAGGTGTGTTTCCGTCTGTCTATGTGTGTAGTGTGTTTCCGTCTGTCTGTGTGTAGGTGTGTTTCCGTCTGTCTATGTGTGTAGTGTGTTTCCGTCTGTCTATGTGTGTAGTGTGTTTCCGTCTGTCTATGTGTGTTGTGTGTTTCCGTCTGTGTATGTGTGTAGTGTGTTTCCGTCTGTGTATGCGTGCAGTGTGTTTCCGTCTGTGTATGTGTGTAGGTGTGTTTCCGTCTGTGTCTGCGTGTAGGTGTGTTTCCGTCTGTGTCTGCGTGTAGGTGTGTTTCCGTCTGTGTCTGCGTGTAGGTGTGTTTCTGTCTGTGTCTGCGTGTAGGTGTGTTTCCGTCTGTGTCTGCGTGTAGTGTGTTTCCGTCTGTGTCTGCGTGCAGGTGTGTTTCCGTCTGTGTGTAGTGTGTTTCCGTCTGTGTCTGTGTGTAGTGTGTTTCCGTCTGTGTATGCGTGTAAGTGTGTTTCCGTCTGTGTATGCGTGTAGTGTGTTTCCGTCTGTGTATGCGTGTAGTGTGTTTCCGTCTGTGTATGCGTGTAGTGTGTTTCCGTCTGTGTATGCGTGTAGTGTGTTTCAGTCTGTGTATGCGTGTAGGTGTGTTTCCGTCTGTGTATGCGTGTAGGTGTGTTTCCATCTGTGTATGTGTGCAGGTGTGTGTGCGTGTTATGGTCGTGTGTAGGTGTGTGCGCGCGTGTGCAGGTGTGTAGGTGTGTAGGTGTGCAGGTGTGCAGGTGTGCAGGTGTGCAGGTGTGTAGGTGTGCAGGTGTGTAGGTGTGCAGGTGTGCAGGTTTGCAGGTGTGCAGGTGTGCAGATGTGTAGGTGTGCAGATGTGCAGGTGTGTAGGTGTGCAGGTGTGCAGTTGTGCGCGTGTGTAGGTGTGTAGGTGTGCGCGTGTGCAGGTGTGCAGGTGTATGTGTGCAGGTGTAGGTGTATGTGTGCAGGTGTATGTGTATGTGTGCAGATGTATGTGTGCAGGTGTATGTGTGCAGGTGTATGTGTGCAGGTGTAGGTGTATGTGTGCAGGTGTATGTGTGCAGGTGTAGGTGTATGTGTGCAGGTGTATGTGTGCAGGTGTAGGTGTATGTGTGCAGGTGTAGGTGTAGGTGTATGTGTGCAGGTGTATGTGTGCAGGTGTAGGTGTATGTGTGCAGGTGTAGGTGTATGTGTGCAGGTGTATGTGTGCAGGTGTAGGTGTATGTGTGCAGGTGTATGTGTGCAGGTGTAGGTGTATGTGTGCAGGTGTATGTGTGCAGGTGTATGTGTGCAGGTGTAGGTGTATGTGTGCAGGTATATGTGTGCAGGTGTAGGTGTATGTGTGCAGGTGTAGGTGTATGTGTGCAGGTGTATGTGTGCAGGTGTATGTGCAGGTGTAGGTGTATGTGTGTAGGTGTATGTGTGCAGGTGTATGTGTGCAGGAGTAGGTGTATGTGTGTAGGTGTATGTGTGTAGGTGTATGTGTGCAGGTGTATGTGTGCAGGTGTATGTGTGCAGGTGTAGGTGTATGTGTGCAGGTGTAGGTGTATGTGTGCAGGTGTAGGTGTATGTGTGCAGGTGTAGGTGTATGTGTGCAGGTGTAGGTGTTTGTGTGCAGGTGTAGGTGTATGTGTGCAGGTGTATGTGTATGCAGGTGCAGGTGTAGGTGTATGTGTGCAGGTGTATGTGTATGTGTGCAGGTGTAGGTGTATGTGTGCAGGTGTAGGTGTATGTGTGTGTAGGTGTATGTGTGCAGGTGTAGGTGTATGTGTGCAGGTGTAGGTGTATGTGTGCAGGTGTATGTGTGTGCAGGTGTAGGTGTATGTGTGCAGGTGTAGGTGTATGTGTGCAGGTGTATGTGTGCAGGTGTAGGTGTATGTGTGTATGTGTGCAGGTGTATGTGTGCAGGTGTATGTGTGCAGGTGTAGGTGTATGTGTGCAGGTGTATGTGTGCAGGTGTAGGTGTATGTGTGCAGGTGTATGTGTGCAGGTGTGGTGTATGTGTGCAGGTGTGTGTGCAGGTGTGTGTATGTGTGCAGGTGTATGTGTGCAGGTGTGTAGGTGTGTGTGGGTGTGTGTAGGTGTATGTAGGTGCAGGTGTAGGTGTATGTGTGCAGGTGTATGTGTGCAGGTGTAGGTGTATGTGTGCAGGTGTAGGTGTAGGTGTGTGCAGGTGTAGGTGTATGTGTGTAGGTGTATGGTGTAGGTGTAGTGTGCAGGTGTATGTGTGCAGGTGTAGGTGTATGTGTGCAGGTGTATGTGTGCAGGTGTATGTGTGCAGGTGTAGGTGTATGTGCAGGTGTAGGTGTATGTGTGTAGGTGTATGTGTGCAGGTGTATGTGTAGGTGTATGTGTGCAGGTGTAGGTGTATGTGTGTGTAGGTGTATGTGTGCAGGTGTGTGTATGTGTGCAGGTGTAGGTGTATGTGTGCAGGTGTAGGTGTATGTGTGCAGGTGTATGTGTATGTGTGCAGGTGTATGTGTGCAGGTGTGCAGGTGTAGGTGTATGTGTGCAGGTGTATATGTATGTGTGCAGGTGTAGGTGTATGTGTGCAGGTGTAGGTGTATGTGTGCAGGTGTAGGTGTATGTGTGCAGGTGTAGGTGTGCAGGTGTAGGTGTATGTGTGCAGGTGTAGGTGTAGGTGTATGTGTGCAGGTGTATGTGTATGTGTGCAGGTGTATGTGTGCAGGTGCAGGTGTATGTGTGCAGGTGTATGTGTGTGCAGGTGTATGTGTGCAGGTGTAGGTGTATGTGTGCAGGTGTATGTGTGCAGGTGTAGGTGTATGTGTGCAGGTGTATGTGTGCAGGTGTATGTGTGCAGGTGTAGGTGTATGTGTGCAGGTATATGTGTGCAGGTGTATGTGTATGTGTGCAGGTGTGTAGGTGTGTGTGCAGGTGTGTAGGTGTGTGTGTGTAGGTGCGTCGGTGTGTAGGTAGGTGTATGTGTGCAGGTGTATGTGTATGTGTGCAGGTGTATGTGTATGTGTGCAGGTGTATGTGTATGTGTGCAGGGTGTGTAGGTGTATGTGTGCAGGTGTAGGTGTATGTGTGCAGATGTAGGTGTATGTGTGCAGGTGTAGGTGTATGTGTGCAGGTGTAGGTGTATGTGTGCAGGTGTAGGTGTATGTGTGTAGGTGTATGTGTGCAGGTGTATGTGTGCAGGTGTAGGTGTATGTGTGCAGGTGTATGTGTGCAGGTGTAGGTGTATGTGTGCAGGTGTATGCGTATGTGTGCAGGTGTGTAGGTGTGTGTGCAGGTGTGTAGGTGTGTGTGTGCAGGTGTGTAGGTGTGTGTGTAGGTGCGTCGGTGTGTAGGTGTGTAGGTGCAGGTGCATGCGCGTGCGCGTGTAGGTGCGTGCGCGTGTAGGTGCAGGTGCGTGCGCGTGTAGGTGCAGGTGCGTGCGCGTGTAGGTGCAGGTGCGTGTAGGTGCAGGTGCGTGCGCGTGTAGGTGCAGGTGCGTGCGCGTGTAGGTGCAGGTGCGTAGGTGCAGGTGCGTGCGCGTGTAGGTGCAGGTGCGTGCGCGTGTAGGTGCAGGTGCGTGCGCGTGTAGGTGCAGGTGCGTGCGCGTGTAGGTGCAGGTGCGTGCGTGTAGTGCAGCCTGTGCGCCTGCGTGCTGCCTGCCTGCCTGCCTGGTGCAGGTAGGTGCAGGTAGGTGCCTGCCTGCCTGCCCGCGCGCGTGCCTGCCTGCCTGCCTGCCTGCCTGCCTGCCTGCCTGCCTGCCTGCGCGTGCCTGCCTGCCTGCCTGCCCGTGCCTGCGCGTGCCTGCGCGTGCCTGCCTGACTGCCTGCGCGTGCCCTGCAATCTCATCTGGGAGACGGGAGGCAGCAGCCACATTTTCAGAGAAACTGTGAGAGAGAGCGAGGCTGGCAGCTCACAAGGCCTTGATAAAGCAATGGGCACCCAAAGAAATATGAACCTTATTAAGGGGATAAAGGAACAATGAACAAAGGATACATTTCATTTAGTTTCTAACGTTGCATCTCATCTCACACACAAATGAAGTTGCGCACATCCACACCCCACCCAGCTGGACCTAGGTATAAGAAACACAGCACATCGACACAAACCATGCTGCGCGCACACAGCACACACACACACACACACACACACACACTTTTGTTGTTTACTTTTTGTATTACACACACAAAAGGGAGAGAGATGAAGACAGAGTGCTGCGAGGAGCAGTGGGGAAATGTTTGTTTTCTCGCTATCTGCTCACAGCGTGAAGGTCGGAGACGGGTCATCTTTCTCTCTCTCTCTCATTCTATCACTCTCCACCCCACTCTCTCTCCGACTGAGACACACACACATTTTCAGCATCTGCCTCGTCCATCTCTCCCTCGGCTCTCAGTGACACCACTCCAATATACTGGCTAATTATAAAGCTCGAGCTAACCACAGGCACCTCTCTCTACCCAGAGAGATTGGAGATTCACAAAGAGACGAAATACAGAGGCTAAAGTGTGTGTGTGTGTGTGTGTGTGTGTGTGTGTGTGTGTGTGTGTGTGTGTGTGTGTGTGTGTGTGTGTGTGTGTGTGTGTGTGTGTGTGTGTGTGTGTGTGTGTGTGTGTGTGTGTGTGTGTGTGTGTGTGTGTGTCCAAATCTTGGAATAGAATATAGACCAGGGCGAAGACCATCAAAGCACGACTTAATTTACATTTCCCCAACTGGCAACTGCTCTGGAGCAAGCCAGTCAGCCAGACAACCAGCCAGCCAGTCAGCCAGCCAGTCAGCCAGACAACCAGCTAGACAACCAGCTAGACAACCAGCCAGACAACCAGCCAGCCAGTCAACCAGCCAGACAACCAGCCAGCCAGTCAACCAGCCAGACAACCAGCCAGTCAGCCACCAGCCAGACAACCAGCCAGCCAGTCAACCAGCCAGCCAGCCAGCCAGACAACCAGCCAGCCAGACAACCAGCCAGACAACCAGCCAGCCAGCCAGACAGCCAGACCAGACAACCAGCCAGCCAACCAGCCAGACAACCAGCCGGCCAGCCAGCCACCCAGCCAGCCAGACAACCAGCCAGCCAGCCAACCAGACCAGCCAGCCAACCAGCCAACCAGCCCAGCCAGCCCTAGCCCGCGCAGACAGCCAGCCAGGCAACAGCCAGCCAGGCAACCAGCCAACCAGCCAGACAACCAGCCAGCCAGCCAGCCAGCCAACCAGCCAGCCAGCCAATACAACCAGCCAGCCAAACCAGCCAGACAACCAGCCAGCCAGACAACCAGCCAGACAACCAGCCAGACAACCAGCCAGCCAGCCAATAATAATGCCAACCAGCCAGACAACCAGCCAGCCTACCAGACCGCATAGACAACCAGGCAGCCAGACGACCAGCCAGCCAGGCAGACCAGCCAGACAACCAGGCAGCCAGGCAACCAGCCAGCCAGGCAGCCAGCCCGTCAGACAGCCAGCCCGTCAGACAGCCAGCCCGTCAGACAGCCAGCCAGCCCGTCAGACAGCCAGCCCGTCAGACAGCCAGCCCGTCAGACAGCCAGATTGTACTTCCTACAGTTGATATTACACTCAGTACTGCACAGACATTACACCATCACCCACTACTACTAGGTGGGAAGGTTCCAGGTGACTGGGGTTCGGCATCTCCGGTCGTGGAGGGCCTCCACAGAGTGTGCAACACTGGGCTGGAACACAAGTCTGCAGGTCTTAGAAACAGCTGTACAGGAACATCGCTATACAACCTTGTCTCCTGAGAAGTGACATTGAGTTGAGCGCGGTGCAGTTTTGCAGACCAGTTCAAATATGATCAACTTCAAATATTCCCCCGTTTGTGTGGAGTACAATTATGCACGCCATGTCCTTAATAGATTCACGAATCGATGAGTAGCACGGTCGTTTCAGGATCAGGATATTGTCAACAAGAGTGTGTTTGTGTGAGAGAGGAAGAGAGATGGTCTCCGCCAGCTGTTACGCCCAGTACGTCCCGTCACACTGAATCTGCTCTTCAAAATCAATCCACTCAACGACAGCAAAAGCGAGTGAAGGAAGGAGGGATAGAGCAGACGAGGAAGGGAGCGAGGAGGGTTTGAAACATAAGCAACGTTTGGGCTAATTGAATCAAACCAAGCTATTCTCGGATCAGACACAGAGGAATCTAATCATAGCCGTGGTGAGGAGAGAGACACGTTTAGCGCGGATGATGGGTTTTACCAGGGCAGGGCGGCGATCGATACCGCGGCCATCATGCAACGAGGAGACAGTCGATAACTATCGCTATAGTTTTCCAGTGTCTTTTCCTTTCTAGTCTGTTGGTTTCAGTTTCAGTAAAATAGTTCAAAAAAGTTTAACAATATATATATTATATATATTATATATACAGTGGGGCAAAAAAGTATATTATATATACAGTGGGGCAAATTCTCCCACTTAAAAAGATGAGGCCTGTAATTTTCATCATAGGTACACTGGTGTCCTTTGACAGCTCTTTGGTCTTGGCCATAGTGGAGTTTGGAGTGTGACTGTTTGAGGTTGTGGACAGGTGTCTTTTATACTCATAACAAGTTCAAACAGGTGCCATGAATACAGGTAATGAGTGGACTTTCTAATTGGTAGCTGAAATAAATACTTTTTTACCCGACTATGTGTAATAATAATGTAATAATAATAATATTAATAATATTAATAATAATAATATGTAATAATAATAATAATAATAATAATAATAATAATAATAATAATATTAATAATATTAATAATAATATTAATAATAATGTGTGTGTGTGTGTGTGTGTGTGTGTGTATAGGCAGCGCTAAAGATCACAATGCAATGGCCAGGGCGACAATGGTTTTGATTGACATAATTTATGGTGAATGGGGGGTAGAGCCAGAGAGAAGTAGGAAACCAGAGAAAGGTAGAGCAGAGAAGAGAGCAAGAGCAGAAGAGAGAGTAAGCGAGAGAGAGAGTAAGCGAAGAGGTAAGCGAGGCGTAGAGCGCAGTCTAGGGAGGAGTGGAGAGAGGGAAGAGCGAGGTGGAGAGAGGGGGGGTAGAGCGAGAGGCGTAGAGTGCGGTAGGGAGGTGGAGAGAGGGGAAGAGCGAGGTGGAGAGAGGGGAAGAGCGAGGTGGAGAGAGGGGAAGAGCGAGGTGGAGAGAGGGGAAGAGCGAGGTGGAGAGAGGGGAAGAGCGAGGTGGAGAGAGGGGAAGAGCGAGGTGGAGAGAGGGGAAGAGCGAGGTGGAGAGAGGGGAAGAGCGAGGTGGAGAGAGGGGAAGAGCGAGGTGGAGAGAGGGGAAGAGCGAGGTGGAGAGAGGGGAAGAGCGAGGTGGAGAGAGGGGAAGAGCGAGGTGGAGAGAGGGGAAGAGCGAGGTGGAGAGGGGGGAAGAGCGAGGTGGAGAGGGGGGAAGAGCGAGGTGGAGAGGGGGGAAGAGCGAGGTGGAGAGGGGGGAAGAGCGAGGTGGAGAGGGGGAAGAGCGAGGTGGAGAGGGGGAAGAGCGAGGTGGAGAGGGGGAAGAGCGAGGTGGAGAGGGGGAAGAGCGAGGT
>NW_025750338.1:0-19614 GCF_021184085.1 Oncorhynchus gorbuscha | reverse complement strand
ACTCTAATACAATAGTTGCTGCATAGACTGTCAGATAACCAGATGTTGTCTCCAACTGAATCTCTCCAAAGATCTGAAACCACTATATCTGATGTAGGCAATCTATTGAGTGGCAAGTCCTCCCCTCGGCTGTCTCCTTCTGGCGTCATTATGGCAACAAGCGAGACCTCCAATGCAGCACAAATCTTTAAGGCCAACATTGATGGAGAGGAAGTGGATACCACCAGTCATTCTGGTGTAGCTCAAAACATTGTCAGGGACGATATGTCAACGAGCCCAGACATGGTCAAAGATGTCCCACTTCCAACCCCATCCTCTGATAACTTGGGCAGTGATGATGACTTCACCGGCCTCATCAGCATGTTAGTAATGAGAATTCTAACAAAAATCCAAACCCTATCCAGCCTATCCAGAGAACTTGAGGATTCATAACGTCTACAGAGCCGTCTATAAAAATCTGTTGGGGGAGTTTGGCTCTGAGAAAATCCTCCAACAGGCCGTGTCGACTCAGGACTCTTCATTTGATAGGATTCTTGTCAAGTCTTTGAGTGAAGCGCTTCTCCACAGATGTAATGAGTCATTGAGGGCAGCCTCAAGAACATCAGTCAAAACCACCGGGCCTAAGGCTCTTCCACTGGCTGAGGATGTGAGGGCTAGCAGCAGGAAATGATATTTTCTACAAAGGCTGGTCAGGCTGACAGGCAACTTAAAGGTACAGCAAACTTATTTAAATGAACAGTTGTGGGAGATAATGTGAGTAAACAATGCTATTCAGTGTAAAAAATATAAAACCATCCATTCATTCCAAAACCAATCATAAATGTTGTTGTGCTGGTGTGGTAGGTGTGATTGTTATCATCATGAGGTTGTTCAGCTGTGACATTTCTTTAAACATGTTTTTCTCTTTAAATACTTAGCTATTCAAGAAGGGGAACAAGAAGGATTCCCACCGCTCTGAATCAGAACAAGTACAGACCACTGCTGAAGATGGCATGCGTAAGTTCACACAACAGGACATTGTCTGTTTGAGATATTGGTGTACAAAGAAATGCCATTTCAAAATAACCTTACAAAGGTTATATACGCAATCAGTAGTCATCTCTTATGTAAAAGTAATTATATTCTCCAAAACTCAAGCTGTTGGTTCTCATTTATCAGTGTCAGTTATGTTGAGTTGTAACATACATTACATCATTTCTAAATTAAAGTGCATGTCAACTCTTCTCTCTTCTGTAGTGCCCAGCATAGTGCCACATGCTGCCATGTCTGCACTGCCAAAGGATCTCCCCGCCAGCTCCCAACAGGAGACGCCTCACAAACGTCCACTTCTCGTCAGGATGTTTTCTGCCATCTCCAAAGGCCTGTTCAAGCCCTTCAGTCCTTAAAGACCAAGTAACTTAAGACAATTTATTAAACGTCATTCATTGCATTAAATTGGCCTTTGTCTTGTTATGTGCTCCTGTTAACAGACCAGATTACAATACTGGTCTTTTAAATGTTAGCAGTGATAGCAACATTAACTATAGTGGTGTGTATAGCCCTTCTACACAGTCTGACTCTTCTGACACTGTGTGACATGCCCTCTGATCCAGTGATCTAGGATCTTCTGAGTGGCTTTAGGCCTGAATCTCTGCCCTCCTGCCCAAATAAATGTTTTCTCTTCTGATATATCTGCCACTGTCAGCAGCCAGCAGGGGGAAACATTTCTCCCTCATAACTAAAACACTGAGAAAGGCTTTTATCAATTGCAGCATATTCCATCTTTTGATTTAACCTATTATATGGTAGTAGTACCCATTATTTCCCAACGGTTATATCACAGGAAATGTGTTATAAAAAGTCAACTTACAGTGCATCTGGAAAGTATTCAGACCACTTGACTTTTTCCACATTGTTACGTTTTCCTCTCATTAAGCTACACAAAACACCTCATGACAAAGCGAAAAGTGTAGAACATTTTAGCAAATTTATTAAGAATAAAAACAGAATTACCTTATTTAAATAATTATTGAGACCCTTTGCTATGAGACTCGAAATTGAGCTCAGGTGCATCCTGTTTCCATTGATCATCCTTGAGATGTTTCTACAACTTGTTTGGAGTCCTGTGGTAAATTCAATTGATTGGACATGATTTGGAAAGAAACACAGACCTGGGGGAAGGGTATGAGAAACAATATTCTCTGATCTGATGATACCGAGATTGAACTATTTGACCTGAATCAGGATCCTGGGACAGATGAACGGAGCAAAGTACAGAGATCTTTGATGAAAACCTGCTCCAGAGGTTCACCTTCCAACAGGACAACGACCCTAAGCACACAGCCAAGACAATGCAGGACTGGATTCGGGACAAGCCTCTGAATGTCCATGAATGGCCCAGCCAGAGCCCGGACCGATCGAACATCTCTGGAGAGACCTGAAAAAACTCCAGCGACGCTCCCCATCCAATCTGACAGAACTTGAGAGGATATGCAGAGAAAAATGGGAGAAACTCCCCAAATACAGGTGTACCAAGCTTGTAGCGTCATACCCAAGAAGACTCGAGGCTGTAATCGCTGCCAAAGGTGCTTCAACAAAAAACCTGTTTTTGCTTTCTTATTATGGGTTCATTAAATCCATTAAATATCTGAAGGTTACAAAAAAAAACTAAATGTTACATTTAAGAGTCAAGCTCCCTCTTATGCAAACAATTAAGGAGATAACTTTTAGGGACACTTCTGTCAATGTTAAATTGATACATTGAAAAGACTTATGTGAATGTGTTTCCACAGGTAAAAATGCATTCACTAATGACTCAGGGCTTTGATGTCTGTGAATAACTTTCACAATGACAATTAACATGAGGACGGAAGTCGCCCCACCTTTATCGTTCTGGTAGGCAATGCATTGCATCTGTACTACTGAGATGTAGTCTCATTAATATGCATTACTTTATCAAGATACCTTTTTTTAACAAGAAGGGTGTTTTCTATATCTACCAACTATGAAATTACAGACATAAACGGTAAGCATGAGAATAATATCATCAAGGCGGACTGGGACAATGTATGACTACACAAAACATTATTCAAATGGACATTCCCCAAATGAGCTAAGCACCAGCCCATAGTCACAGGATATCTATGGAGTAACATTAATATATTCATTCATTTAAAAAAAAGCCATGAATATTGTTTTTCTGCTTTTCTGATCTTAAACCTCCCCCTGGATGTTGGTCCAGGGGAGACCTTCTGAAACAGTCGCTAAGGAAACAGCCGACAGTTACTGTGTTGAAGATAGATGACACTCTTAAAAGACAGGTCATTCCTTTACATGGAGCAGTTCCTTAAACCAGGTTAGATTCAACACAGCCACCTCAGACTGGACTCCACCACTCCTTCATAACGCTGGATCTCTTCATAATGCTGCTCCTCAGTCACTGAATGCATTTACACTGATGAGATGTCCTGCTTAGCCTAGCTGAAAGGGGAGCTCTAACTAGTCCTGTGGGCACCAAGCTGCTGCTCCCGCTGGGCTTGGCCTGGGTCTTGCCCCTCATGGCCCCTCTGTGAGCCTGGCCCTTGGCTGGCTGCTGCTGTACTGGGGACTCTGCTGCAGCGGAAACTGAGGCCTGTTGGGCCGGGCTGTGAGGAGGGGGGGTATGTATCTGAGGCGAGGCAGCTGCAGTCACCACCTGCTGCTGGAGGAGCTTCTGCTGAACCACCTGGGCTGTGGCTGTGCCTGCTGGAATCATCTGGACCTGGGGATGTAGTCTGGGTCAGGGCCACCGTCAGGGGCTGGATCTGTTACGAGACAGGAAGACATTAAATCAGACAGAAGACAACATGTTATAAAGTGTAAGTTGATCACTCGTGGTTATAATCTGTTGGCACCGTCCCTGGCCGGGTGTCACTTCTGTAGCATTATTGTTAGAGTGTATGATTGTTTTTTAAATTTTTTACTTTAGGCAAGTCAGTTAAGAACAAATTCTTATTTACTACGACGGCCATAGGAACAGTGGGTTAATTGCCTTGTTCAAGGGCAGAGTGACAGATTTTTACCTTGTCAGGTCGGGGATTTGATCTGGCAACCTCTCGGTTACTGGCCCAATGCTCTAACCACGAGGCTACCTGCCGCCCACATACATGTATGTATGTGTATGTGTGTGTGTGTGTGTGTATGTGTATGAGCCCTAGGACCATGCCCCAGGACTACCTGACATGATGACTCCTTGCTGTCCCCAGTCCACCTGGCCATGCTGCTGCTCCAGTTTCAACTGTTCTGCCTTACTGTTATTCGACCATGCTGGTCATTTATGAACATTTGAACATCTTGGCCATGTTTTGTTATAATCTCCACCCGGCACAGCCAGAAGAGGACTGGCCACCCCACATATGCTCTCTCTAATTCTCTCTTTCTTTCTCTCTCTCAGAGGACCTGAGCCCTAGGACCGTGCCCCAGGACTACCTGACATGATGACTCCTTGCTGTCCCCGGTCCACCTGACTGTGCTGCTCCAGTTTCAACTGTTCTGCCTTGTTATTATTCGACCATGTTGGTCATTTATGAACATTTGAACATCTTGGCCATGTTCTGTTATAATCTCCACCTGGCACAGCCAGAAGAGGACTGGCCACCCCACATAGCCTGGTTCCTCTCTAGGTTTCTTCCTAGGCTTTGGCCTTTCTAGGGAGTTTTGATTTGATGTATGTATGTCCTCTCACTGTCAACTGCAATTATTTTCAGCAAACGTAACACATGTAAATATTTGTACGAACATAAGATTCAAAAACTGAGACAAACTGAACAAGTTCCACAGATATGTGACGAACAGAAATGTAATAATATGTCCCTGAATGAAAGGGGAAGGGCAAAATCAAAAGTAACAGTCAGTATCTGGTGTGGCCACCAGCAACATTAAGTACTGCAGTGCATCTCCTCCTCATGGACTGCACCAGACTTGCCAGTTATTCCTGTGAGATGTTACCCCACTCTTCCACCAAGGCACCTGCAAGATCCCAGACATTTCTAGGGGGGAATGGCCCTGTCCTCTCCATCCGATCCAACAGGTCCTAGACATGCTCAATGGGATTGAGATCCGGGCTCTTTGCTGGCCATGGCAGAACACTGACATTCCTGTCTTGTAGGAAATCAGACCTACTGCTTGTTCTGTGCGTGGTGGCATTGTCATGCTGCAGGGTCATGTCAGGATGAGCCTGCAGGAAGAGTACCACATGAGGGAGGAGGATGTCTTTCCTGTAATGCACAGCATTAAGATTGCCTGCAATGACAACAAGCTCAGTCCGATGATGCTGTGACACACCGCCCCAGCCCATGACGGACCCTCCACCTCCAAATCGATCACGCTCCAGAGTACAGGCCTCTGTAACGCTCATTCTTTTGACAATAAACGCAAATCCAATTTGTAAGTCGCTCTGGATAAGAGCGTCTGCTAAATGACTTAAATGTAAATGTAAATCCGACCATCACCCCTGGTGAGACAAAACCGCGACTCATCAGTGAAGAACAATTTTTGCCAGTCCTGTCTGGTCCAGCGACGGTGCGTTTGTGCCCATAGGCGACGTTGTTTCCGGTGATGTCTGGTGAGGACCTGCCTTACAACAGGCCTACAAGCCCCCAGTCCAGCCTCTCTCAGCCTATTATTCAGTCTATTCAGTCTGAGCACTGATGGAGGGATTGTGCTTTCCTGGTGTAACTCGGGCAGTTGTTGTTGCCATCCTGTACCTGTCCCGCAGGTGTGATGTTCGCATGTACCGATGCGGGTGTTGTTACAGGTGGTCTGTGCAGGTGTTGTTACACGTGGTCTGCCACTGCGAGGACCATCAGCTGTCCGTCCTGTCTCCCTGTAGCGCTGTCTTCTGCGTCTCACACTACGAACGTTGCACTTTATTGCCCTGGCCACATCTGCAGTCCTCATGCCTCCTTGCAGCATGCCACGCAGATGAGCTGGGACCCTGGGCATCTTTCTTTCAGTGATTTTCAGAGTCAGTAGAAAGGCCTCTTTAGTGTCCTAAGTTTTCATAACTGTGACCTGAATTGCCTACCATCTGTAAACTGTTAGTGTCTTAACGACCATTCTACAGGTGCATGTTCATTGTTTGGCGTCACCAAACAAGAGGCTGGAAGTATGGGAGTGGGATCCATGGACCGCTCCTCTGTGTCATACAGCCGGGACAGTGCGTCTGCCTTAATTTTCTGGGAGCCTGGTCTGTAAGAGAGGGTAAACACAAAACGGGTGAAAAACATGGCCCACCTTGCCTGACGAGGATTCAGTCTCCTCGCCTCCCGGATGTACTCCAGTTTGCGATTGTCATTCCAGATGAGAAAAGGGTGTTTAGCACCCTCATGCCAATGTCTCCACGCCTTCAAGGCCTTGACAACATCAAAGTCACATCAAAGTTTCGCTCTGCCAGGCTGAGGTTCTTCGAAAAGAAGGCACAGGGGCGGAGCTGCAGTGGCGTACCCGAGCGCTGAGAGAGCACTGCTCCTATCCCAGCTTCGGATGCGTCCACCTCCACTATGAACGGCAAAGAGGGATCCGAATGAGCCAACACAGGAACCGGGGTAAACAGAGCCTTCAGGTGCCTAAAAGCCATGTTCGCCTCAGCTGACCACTGTAAGCGCACCGGGCCCCCCTTTAGCAGTGAGGTAATGGGAGCAGCAACCTGACCAAAACCCCAGATAAACCTCCGGTAGTAGTTGGCAAACCCTAAAAATCACTGCACCTCCTTTACTGTGGTGGGAGTCGGCTAATTAAGCACGGCTGCAACCCATACGGCATGACGAGGTACTCATAATGCCCTGAGGTGTTACTAAATGCCGTCTTACGCTCATCTCCCTTCCGAATACGCACCAGATTTTACACACTCCTGAGATCCAGTTTATTGAAGAAGCGAGCCCTGTGCATTGACTCAATCGCCATAGCAATAAGAGGTAGCGGGTAACTATACCTCACCGTGATTTTATTGAGACCTCGATAATCAATGCACGGGCACAAACCTCCATCCTTCTTCTTCACAAAAAAGAAACTTGAGGAGACAGGTGAAATGGAGGGCTGAATGTACCCCTGACGCAGGGATTCGGAGACATATGTCTCCATAGCTACCGTCTCCGCTTGCGACAGGGGATACACGTGACTCCTGGGAAATGCAGCTTCTACCAGGAGATCTATCGCACAATCCCCCCGTCGATGGGGTGGTAATTGAGTCGCCTTCTTTTTACAGAAGGCAAGAGCCAAATCGGAATATTCTGGGAGAATGCGCACAGTGGAGACCTGGTCTGGACTTTCCACCGTAGTAGCACCAACGGAAACCCCTCAACACCTACCTGAGCACTCTCATGACCACTTCGTGAGAGCCCTCTGTGGCCAAGAAACAGTGGGGTTATGACAAGCTAACCAGGGTAGGCCCAGCACCACAAAATACGCAGGAGAATCAATAAGAAAAAGACTCATCTTTTCCCTGTGACCCCCCTGTGACCCCCCTGCGTTACCATACTCAAAGGAGCGGTTGCCTCCCTGATAAACCCTGACCCTAATGGTTGACTATCTAAGGCATGAACGGGGAAAGGCATATGCACAGGAACAATGGGGATCCCTAAACTATGAGCTAATCCTTTATTAATGAAATTCCCAGCCGCGCCTGAATCTACTAGCACCTTATGCTGGGAATGCGGGGAAAATTCAGGAAAAGTGCTGAAAAGAGACAAACATATGTGCATATGTGCAACAGAGGGCTCCAAAACAGAGGGCTCCAACAGAGGGCTCCAAAACCATGAAATACAATGAAACACAGTGGGTACGAGGACCAGTCGCGCACCAAATACAAAACACGAATACTGAACATAAATCAATCTCTGACAAAGACATGAGGGAAAACAGACGGTTAAATACACAACAGGTAATGAATGGGATTGAAACCAGGTGTGTAGTAAGACAAGATAAAACCAATGGAAAATGAAAATGGATCAATGATGGCTAGAAGACCGGTGATGTCGACTGCCGAGCACCGGCCGAACAAGGAGAGGCTTTGACTTCCGCAGAAGTTGTGACACCCACAGGGTGGGCTTTTTCATACATGCAGGATTTTCTTCCCAAGGTACCTCTAAATGTATTCTGCTCAACCAGTATCTCCGTCTCAGACAGATGACAACAAATCCCCAGCCGTGATGCTATCCTGACTGAAGCAGTAGGGTATGTGTCAACACAAATCTTGATAGTATCTCTCTGACTGGAATAAGGTTCTCATTGGCAAGGCTTTTCTTCGTCAAAGAGAGACATCCATACAACGGTAAAAGAGCACCCGGATCCCACTTTCTCTCACATTTGACACCGTTCAGAGGTAAATCAGGCACTCCTGAGATAAACACTTCATATGATGCCTGCCCTGTGCCTGAGCAGAAAGATGAAACTGACTCTGAAAGCCCCACCAGCTCTACCCAGTACTGCTTTATCTGCTCCGTCGGAATGTGTGAGACACTGTCAAAGGAGATGAGGATATCAAAACACAATGCTACACTCCAAAGTGCTGCCGTGGGGCTTTCCTGAGCTGAACAAACTAGCTGTAAAACCTCTCGCTTTTACTGGCTTCTAGATCAGAGCGCTTGCAGTGATTCATCTACATCTAGTGCGGTGATTCATCCACTGTCCTAAACACCATGACAGCTCCTGTCCTCTGAGGTCTGCTCAAACTCCTCCTCCCCCAGGTTTAATGGGACCAGCCATTAGGACCCTCACAGGTTTCCTCTGTGCTGTGGTTTCTGGTTTTATGTCATGCCACAAAAATCCTTCATGCTTAGCTCTGCATTGACCCACAGTGAAATCCTCCAATCCCTCTCTAACACTCACACTCATAACTACAATGACCTGTTACTCTGTTCATGTCTGTGATCAGCCTGATCTCATAGACTAGACGTAACATAGTAAATGTAAATCCGGGACACTTAAATTAGTATAATATGTTATGTTTGGTATGGTTATATAAGACAAATGGTTATTTAAGGCAAAAACGAAAATAGGGTGGTTGGTCAGAGTGGAGGGGTGGGCATACAGTATAACACGGATGTGTAACGATCCAAAGGTTATGATTTGAATCTCATCACAGACAACTTTAGCTAATTGGCAAACTTTCAACTACTTACGACTTTTTAGCTACTTTGTAACGACTTAGCATGTTAGCTAACCCTTCCCCTAACTCTAACCTTAACTCTAACCTTAACCCTAAACCCTAGCCTAACTAACTTTAACCAGGTCATTTGTTTTTGATGGAAGAGGGAGGTGCAGACATGGGATAGATGGTAGAAGAGCAATGATAGATGCTGCCATCGGTTTTCTGAAAAAAGTGCCTGATTTTTATTTTATTTCACCTTTATTTAACCAGGTAGGCTAGTTGAGAACAAGTTCTCATTTACAACTGTGACCTGGCCAAGATAAAGCATAGCAGTATGAACAGACAACAACACAGAGTTACACATGGAGTAAACAATAAACAAGTCAAGAACACAGTAGAAAAAAAGGAAAAAAAGAGTCTATATACATTGTGTGCAAAAGGCATGAGGAGGTAGGTGAATAATTACAATTTAGCAGATTAACACTGGAGTGATAAATTATCAGATGGTCATGTGCAGGTAGAGATACTGGTGTGCAAAAGAGCAGAAAAGTAAATGAATAAAAACAGTATGGGGATGAGGTAGGTAAATTGGCTGGGCTATATACCGATGGACTATGTACAGCTGCAGTGATCGGTTAGCTGCTTAGATAGCAGATGTTTAAAGTTGGTGATGGAGATAAAAGTCCCCAACTTCAGCGATTTTTGCAATTCGTTCCAGTCACAGGCAGCAGAGAAATGGAAGGAAAGGTGGCCAAATGAGGTGTTGGCTTTAGGGGTGATCAGTGAGATACACCTGCTGGAGCACGTGCTACGGGTGGGTATTGCCATCGTGACCAGTGAACTGAGATAAGGCGGAGCTTTACCTAGCATGAACTTCTAGATGACTTGGAGCCAGTGGGTCTGGCGACGAATATGTAGCGAGGGCCAGCCGACTAGAGCATACAGGTCGCAGTGGTGGGTGGTATAAGGTGCTTTAGTAACAAAACGAATGGCACTGTGATAAACTGCATCCAGTTTGCCGAGTAGAGTATTGGAAGCTATTTTGTAGATGACCTGGAGCCAGTGGGTCTGGCGACAAATATGTAGCGAGGGCCAGCCGACTAGAGCATACAAGTCGCAGTGGTGGGTAGTATAAGGTGCTTTAGTGACAAAACGGATGGCACTGTGATAAACTGCATCCAGTTTGCTGAGTAGAGTGTTGGAAGCAATTTTGTAGATGACATCGCCGAAGTCGAGGATCGGTAGGATAGTCAGTTTTACTAGGGTAAGTTTGGCAGCGTGAGTGAAGGAGGCTTTGTTGCGGAATAGAAAGCCGACTCTTGATTTGATTTTCGATTGGAGATGTTTTATATGAGTCTGGAAGGAGAGTTTGCAGTCTAGCCAGACATCTAGGTACTTATAGGTGTCCTCATATTCAAGGTCGGAACCATCCAGGGTGGTGATGCTGGTCAGGCGTGCGGGTGCAGGCAGCGAACGGTTGAAAAGCATGCATTTGGTTTTACTAGCGTTTAAGAGCAGTTGGAGGCCACGGAAGGAGTGTTGTATGGCATTGAAGCTCGTTTGGAGGTTAGATAGCACAGTGTCCAATGACGGGCCGAAAGTATATAGAATGGTGTCGTCTGCGTAGAGGTGGATCAGGGAATCGCCCGCAGCAAGAGCAACATCATTGATATATACAGAGAAAAGAGTCGGCCCGAGAATTGAACCCTGTGGCACCCCCATAGATACTGCCAGAGGACCGGACAGCATGCCCTCCGATTTGACACACTGAACTCTATCTGCAAAGTAATTGGTGAACCAGGCAAGGCAGTCATCCGAAAAACCGAGGCTACTGAGTCTGCCGATAAGAATATGGTGATTGACAGAGTCGAAAGCCTTGGCAAGGTCGATGAATACGGCTGCACAGTACTGTCTTTTATCAATGGCGGTTATGATATCGTTTAGTACCTTGAGTGTGGCTGAGGTGCACCCGTGACCGGCTCGGAAACCAGATTGCACAGCGGAGAAGGTACGGTGGGATTCGAGATGGTCAGTGACCTGTTTGTTGACTTGGCTTTCGAAGACCTTAGATAGGCAGGGCAGAATGGATATAGGTCTGTAACAGTTTGGGTCCAGGGTGTCTCCCCCTTTGAAGAGGGGGATGACTGCGGCAGCTTTCCAATCCTTGGGGATCTCCGACGATATGAAAGAGAGGTTGAACAGGCTGGTAATAGGGGTTGCGACAATGGCGGTGGATAGTTTCAGAAATAGAGGGTCCAGATTGTCAAGCCCAGCTGATTTATACGGGTCCAGGTTTTGCAGCTCTTTCAGAACATCTGCTATCTGGATTTGGGTAAAGGAGAGGCAGGGGAGGCTTGGGCGAGTAGCTGCGGGGGGAGGGGTGCTGTTGTCCGAGGTTGGAGTAGCCAGGAGGAAGGCATGGCCAGCCGTTGAGAAATTCTTGTTGAAGTTTTCGATTATCATGGATTTATCGGTGGTGATCGTGTTACCAAGCCTCAGTGCAGTGGGCAGCTGGGAGGAGATGCTCTTGTTCTCCATGGACTTTACAGTGTCCCAGAACCTTTTAGAGTTAGAGCTACAGGATACAAATTTCTGCTTGAAAAAGCTGGCCTTTGCTTTCCTGACTGACTGCGTGTATTGGTTCCTGACTTCCCTGAACAGTTGCATATCACGGGGACTATTCAATGCTATTGCAGTCCGCCACATGATGTTTTGTGCTGGTCGAGGGCAGTCAGGTTACAGGTTCTTCTTGGTGAAGCGCCTGAATGGCTTCATCATTGCTGAAAAGACCCTGACAATCAAGGATCGTTTTTTGATAGGCCTAGATATGGAGGGAGAGACCTCTCCAACTGGAGCTAGAAACACAAGAGAAATGGATGGGGTAAGAGAGAGAGAGAGAGGTGCAGTATAGTAACGTTGAAAAATAACAGTGCTATGAGTTTGGTAGGCATACCTATGTTTCTAACACACACCTAAACAAAACTACAAGCTTTAGCAGAGCTCTAAAACATCCTTACCTATGCAATGTCCATCAGTAGAGGGAATCTCAGTCTGTTCCTGGACTGAATGGCAGTCCTTTTTGTTTCCTCTCTTGGAACGCTAACAGAAGAAAAGTAAAGAAAATGGTACAGAGAATAAATAAATAAATGGAACACTTCTGAATCCAAGGCAACAATTTAGTGATGAATAAAACATATTTATTTCATGTATTTGTCTTATCATAGCCACATCAATAACATCAGCACCTAACTGGAACCAAAAACAAATGCTAACTCCCTGCTATAACTTGAAGTTGATCCTGAGTTTGGTCATTGAAAAGCAAAGGAAGCTCCTTCTTGCTTTCTGCTCAGCCCCCCCTCTCTGTCTCAGCCTGGTCTGATGGGTTTGTTGCAGCAGAAGCTGGTCTTGACGCCTCCTTGCATCCCTGTACCAGCTGCTGGGTCAAGGACTTTACCAGGACTCTGTCAAATGCAGGGTCCTGGGAGGAAATAGCTGCTTGCAGGGTGTTATAAGAGCCAAAGTCCTCCATGAGGTTTTTATGTACACCTCTGAACACCCTTTGGATGTTCAGGTTCTGGGAATATGCCTGTGTCCTGGAGAATCTGGATGCAGCACAGAACTCAAATAGGACTTGTCTGATGAGTTGCTGAGATGCTTCTGTCAGATCTGCTGCCTGTTGGTACCAAAGAGGTTCCCTTGCTGGTGAAAGACGGAGTGGAGGATCGAAAAGAGGCTTTAGCACTCGGTGGTCGGCTGCTGTCAGTCATTGGACTGTTACGATTTCTGGGCATGGTAGAATATATTTAGGGCATAATGCGCAGACAGGGGTATGGTGGGGTGCGGGTACAGCGGAGGTAAGCCCAGGCGCTGGGTTATGATAAGAGAGGTTGTATCTCTGGACATGCTGGTTGTAATGGGTGAGGTCACCTCATGTGTGGGAGGTAGTACAAAGGAGGTATCAGAGGTATGAAGAGTGGAACTAGGGGCTCCATTGTAAACCAAAACAATGATAACTAACCTGAACAACAGTATACAAGGCATATTGACATTTGAGAGAGACATACAGCGAGGCATAAAGTAATCGCATGTGTTGATTGGGAGAGCTTGCTAAAACAACAGGTGAGACAACAACAGCTAATCAGCTAACACAACAACAGCAGGTAAAATGGCGATGACTAGGCAGAGAGGGTGGGATTAACTACACACAGAGCCTGAGTTCGCGGCAGGGGCCGACAGATAAAAAATAAATAAACAGAATGGAGTACCCGTGATTAATGGACAGTCCAGCAGGCATCAGCTATGTAGCCAAGTGATCAAAGTGTCCAGAGGGCAGCAGTAGATGGAACAGGGACGCCGCCACTACGCTAGCACGCGGGCGACACAGCGTTTAAAGTTAGTAGCCCTCCGACAGAGGCCGGTTGAAAGGCACAGCGGATGGAGTATTCGTTGGCAGACCAGTCGTGGTGGTGCGGCGGGGGGCCGTGTCGACTGATAATCCAAGCCAGATGGCGAAAGAGGTATTGTAGAATTTAGTTTGCTAGCCGGGAGATGCGCCTGGCTCACGGCTAACTGGTGCTAGCTTCGTGGCAGTGGCGTTAGCCACTATAGCCAATGGGTAGCAGCGGTGAACCGGTGCCAAGGTCCAGAGTTTACAGCAAGGATCCGGTGGAGTATTGGGCTCTAGCCGTGTATGAGTGGGGTTCGGGTGAACAGCTGAGTAGGCTGGGAGGTGGGCCTCAGGGATAGCTTCGGTACTGGATGCCACGGTGAGTGCAAGCTAGCTGTGAGTTAGCTAGCTGCAGGCTGTGAGCTAGCTGTGAAGATCAGAAGTAGTGGTCCAGGGATTACGGCAGGAATCCGGAGTTGTTGTAGAGAGACAGTCCGATACTGGTAGACTGGCGAGTATTATCCAGGCTAAGAACAGGGCTGGTATCTGTGCAGAAGGTAAAAGCCGCAAGTAGTGGCTAACAATGACTAAATAGCTTGTAGCTAATTAGCTGGTTAGCTTCTGGAGGTTCTTGAATGTGTCCCAAAATTAAAATAATAATATAGAATCGAATTAAAAATCGAAAAGAGATAAATAAAATGAAAATAAATTTGAAATATATATATACAAAAAATAGGAGTACACGAGACACGAACCCAATGCTGACAACACAATAACCCCTTGCGGTGCATCAAATAATTGCATCGCTCTTACAGCTATTCTGTTACTTTGAACAAAGAGTGTTACCCCTTTACTATTAAAGTGTATTGCTCTGTTGGGGGAGTAATGTGTTTATGACTGATAATAGGACGTAACACATGGATGAGGAAAAAACAATCATTTGGATCCTACACAACACATTGTTGTTGTACCTAAATAATTCCACAAGAGGGCGACATATAAACATTTCTTAAAACCAATTAACCTCTACTGCCTTCAGTCCATGACGTCCCAGACTAACTAAAAGTCTGCGTCTGCAAAAATGCTCTTTTATCATAACTCGACATGAAAGTAGCCAAGCCAAAACAGTCAATGACATGATTTTCGAGATGTAAAAGTAGCTATGGTGGAAGAAAAGTAAGTGAAATATAGGAGAAGGTAGAACATGTTTTACAGTAAGTTTAAAGTTGTTATCACCAATTTAGCTCTGATAGGCCTTTGGCAATCCAAGCTTTTGGGTTCGTACTCAAGGCTACTTGGTTTAGGCCTGGCTATAGCCTGGGGATACAGTCCAATAATATCTCCCTTCTCCTGAAGTGTACACTCTCATTCATTTCTTCCTACAACTCTAAAATCATTGGATTGGTGGAGGCATGGGCTAGAGATGAATATGCTACCAAATAGCACCTTATTTCCTAATGTAGGCCTACTTTTAAGGAAGGCACTATAAGGAATAGATCAATCAAATGGCTCACTAAACAGGGTACCTGTTATGCAGGTGAATGAGGACCCAAAAGCGACTTGGCGAAAACAGAGTCTTTAATCCAGTAAAGGAAATATGCAATACTCCTAGACAAATCGGAGCGGTAAATAAAGCATAAAAAACAATTCCACTCGTAATGACGAGAACAGACTGGAGACTCGATCATAAACTGTAGGTTGCCTCGGGAAGGCACTTGACCGTAGCAGACTCAGACACCTGCTCACCACGCAGCATCTGAGGGAAACACGACACGACAGGGCGATACAAAGACACAGCACGGTGAACAATATACAAGGATCCGACAGGACAGAAACGGAAAACAAGGGGAGAAATAGGGACTCTAATCAGAGGACAAGATAGGGAACAGGTGTGGAAAGATTAGATGATTGATTAGGGGAATAGGAACAGCTGGGAGCAGGAACGGAACGATAGAGAGAAGAGAGAGAGAGGGAGGGAGAGAGAAAAAAGGGAACAAACCTAAAAAGACCAGCAGGGGGAAAACGAACAGAAGGAAAAGCAAAATGACAAGACAATATAAGACAAAACATGACAGTACCGAAATAAATCCACAAGAAGTCGACACGAAATTAGACTAGGTTTATTCCTGTTTTGACCTGCTGAGTCGCAGTGCTTAGTGAACAGATTTCAATGTGGGCCTAGCTGTATCGAAAACGGTTGATGGGGAAATGGTGTAATCTGATCTGATCAATATATTCCCCCCAATATTAATGAAGGTCTAACATTCCATGACGTGATATGTAGTTCTTAATTCGACAGTGGCTGCAATATTGTCCTCAGTAAACTCAACATGAGTGAAAACAACACAGACAAGGACAAGTTTTTCGAGATATAAAAAAATACTGTATGCTATTATGGATGAAGAAAAGGTAGGTTAAATGACAAAATATTTGGGAATGTAACTAAGGAAAACGTCATTTAACAGTTACAGAACAGCTGCAGTATCAGAGGCGCAGAGCCTTAATTAACGGGCTACACAAAATGGCTGACAACAGCCAGGTAAGGTTAATTTTAGCCTACGTTTAATGAGCTTTACAGTTGTCCTAATTCCATCTTGTTCTAATGGCAAGTCTGCCTTAAGTGCAGAAACTATGGTTGATATTAGAAAATAAGTATGATTGGAAGTTTAGGCAAGTAATTCCAATTGGGGAATTGTTGTGGGATGTTAGCATACCATATTGCGCGTGTAGCATTCGTGCCATGGAGGATTGTGCAGGCCGGCAGGTTGCTACAGGATCCTAGTATCATGTATGTTATAGGGATCAGATCTGGCTGACTTTTTCACCTGAACTGCAGGATGTGTAGCTGGGCTCTGCAATAATTAGCTCCCAGAGCAATTACAAATAACTATTCTTGTTTTAAAAGCGTCATTACAACTAGCAACATGACGGTCAGTCACCTCTAAGCAGGACTATGTGTTGGATTTGCCCATGTCTCGCTAAATTAACCTAGCTACCATAACAGCCGTGGAGAATTTATACTACAGTTTTAAGGGATCTCTCTGAAGGTTTTAGATGATACAGTGGTGCTTCGTCCTCTGGATGAAGAACCATTCATCTCGGCTTGGCTTCATTGCATTATTATTTGGGAAACGTTGACATGCCATTTGTGTTGGTGGATGGATGAAAATAATGTGATTATAGTATCGTTATACATAGGCTAGCAGGAAAATCCGCATGAGATATCCATAGAAATGAGCCCTGCTCCATTTCAGCACCATGCCGCGGTCTCAGGTGCTGCCCAGACTCTAAACATTTCAGCACCATGGCACGGTCCGCTGACGCCAAGAAACGTGTCAGCTCTATGCAGCGGACAGCTCCATAGTGCTGAAATAGTTCAAGCCCCCTAGAATGTCATTGATTTTAAATTATTCTGCAAGTGGTTATAATTTATTGCAGGTCCTAGTTTTGCAGCTTTGCAACCTCAGAATTATAGCTAATGGATGGCAGCAAGTTACGATTTTGTGCATGGCGATGAATGAGGATGCTTGATAAACCATAAATTAAACGCAAAAACGTGCACTTACAAATATTTTCGTTTGGCAGAACTTTGACAAGCTTTGATTTGTTTTCTAATTACATTGACAATTCATATAGACATTAGACTTAGGCCTAATTGTGACATCATGTGTGTATGACATCTTTGGAGAATGCTCTGGCTTCAGCCAATCGGAATCGAGTATTCAACAATGCTTTGGCATAATTCAAGGATGTTCATATTCACTTCAGTTGTCTGCCGATGGTTCACTGGTGGTATTAGTATTTCCTCTAAACAGCCTACAACAATAAGCTACACATCATGTCAGATGACAGCAAGGTATGGTTCATTTAGCCTATTTTGAGTTCAGAGGAGAAATTACTGACAATATAGTAGGTCACTAACACAGCAATAGGTCTCACTGGTTTGATCCATGGACTGAAATCTGACCACTATTGCCGTTTTGTTTAAAATAGGAGCGAATAAGTTGTTTCACAAAGTCACAACCTAGGACTGATATTGACCTCTCATTTATCCACCAGAGCGTGAAATGGGAGGATCCCCCGGGATGACCAAAATAAGGTTGTGGGGAATATGAAGGATGAAACAGAGACACATGAGACCAACAAGAACAGGACAGGAGGCAAGGTAAGAAATATGCTGTCCTTTACACATGTTCTGCCTACTTAGGCACAGATCTATGATTAGTTTAGTATTACTAAATCCTAGCCTTAAAGCATTAGGAGGAGACGCTACACTGACCTTAGATCTGCTATGAGACCTATAATCTGTTGTCATGTAGGCTAAACGTAAGTCCAGTGGCTGTGCCAAGAAGACTTCCGTGGAGGACAGCAGCATTGGTGCAGGTCTGAAATTACTTCATGTTGGGTGCAGGTTGTGTTAAAATTCATCAGCACTAATCTGAGAAGATAGTATCTATATAGGTGAAAGCAATATAGTGGAGGCCCGCAGAGAGATGTGCTTTTACCTGTCCAGTGCAATCAAATCACTAAAGGTGAAGGAAATTAGGGATCAAGTTCAGATTCAACTTTAGATTTCTCTTTGCGGTTTCCCAGAGTCTTCTCAGACACCCGGGTGTGGTTTCCGGGAAAGGGGATCTATCATTGAGCAGCTGGAGAAGGAGGCTCAGAGGACTCTAATGCCTTCTCTCAAGATTGAGACATGCTGTGCCCCAATCCTCCTCTCCTTCCTGAGGAGTCTAACTGATGAGCAAGTCCCATGTCTTTTTCCAACCTCACATACAACAACTCTGAATTTATAGTCATAGTGCACCTTCTAACCACAAATGGGATTTTAGACACTACACCTAACATCACTGTAACCACACCCATAACTCTTCCTGTAAATCAAGAACAAAATGTCTCATGTACTTGCTAATAGCTTAATTAAATACACTTTTATTTTCCCTGACATGGCTATCTAGTGACTCCACTAACTCAACATCAGTGTGCAGGTAAAATATGTTTCCTTTCTTTTCTTTTCCCTAGCCAATGGAGAGTGATTCAGCATGGCATGAAAAATAATGTAAGTCTCTCCACATAAGGTTCTGGTCAAAAGTTGCTTGATTGACAAAAACATTACCCTGTTTGTTGGCCATAGCTCACATTCGAGCAGCTCTCCATGCTGTGTCTGAAGATTGTTAAAGCCGTGACCCAGACAGCCCTCCGCATTCTCCTACCAGCGCTAGCTCGTATCATGGGGGTGAACCTGAGGAGTGGGGCAACCTCCCCAGAATCCCAGTGCTCTCTGACAGGGTCTGAGGATTCCTTAGGCAGTCTGGATGAGAGAGAGAAAAGGCTGCTGATCAGTGAGATGAACTACTGGACTAAGGAGAGGAGGAGGAATGGCAGTGCAGGGTGCCGCCAAAAATCCACTCGCAGAACCTCATCACCATGCTGTTCGCCTAAGAGGTATGTTCACAGCAATATTTCAACTTAATAATTGCAAGACCTGACCCATACTTATCATAAATTATTAACTTGGAATTCACACCTTGTAGTTTTAAATTCTGGTCAGAAATGTTGCCACTGAGGGGGTGGGTCCAGGTGAAAGTCATTTTTTAACTGGGTAAGCCATAAAGTCATCTATGAATAAATAGATCAGGAACATGCCTTTCAGAATTAATCATATTCTGATGTTGTACAAACATAAAAATCAGGCAAAAAATCGTGTCAGTTGGCTTTAGGCTTCTAGAACTACGGTGGTATGAGACCATCATTGCTCTAATTTGGTTATCAGGCTCACTAATGGCCCAGATTAGATACCAGTTGGTCACATTTGCATGGCATAAGTGGTGATTGTGTGTTTATCTTCAAGGTCCCAGACCTCATTGCAGAGCTTGCCTGCAACTAGAGAGGCTCCCCTCATGGAGGAGCCTCTGAAGGCTCTTTTTGGGGTAACGGAAGAGAGCCTCCTGATATCCCTGGTTGAGGGTCACTCCAACCCCACCTCCTCCAGCTCCTCCGAGTTGAGCTGTGCTATCGTGGGGGAGGTGGTACACCAGCTTAACTCTGGCCTCTCAGTGGCCATTCAGGCCAGCTCGGGGAGTTTCCCCCCTATGGACAGTCAGGACATAGCAGCAGG
>NW_025750337.1:0-19622 GCF_021184085.1 Oncorhynchus gorbuscha | reverse complement strand
TGGAGAAGTCAGGGTGATACTACTATCTATGGAGAAGTCGGGGTGATACTATTATCTATGGAGAAGTCAGGGTGATACTATTATGATCCATCTATGGAGAAGTCAGGGTGATACTATTATCTATCTCTATGGAGAAGTCAGGGTGATACTACTATCTATGATCCATCTATGGAGAAGTCAGGGTGATACTATTATCTATGATCTATCTATGATCCATCTATGGAGAAGTCAGGATGATACTGATACTACTATCTATGATCCATCTATGGAGAAGTCAGGGTGATACTACTATCTATGGAGAAGCAGTGATACTTATCTATGATCCATCTATGGAGAAGTCAGGGTGATACTACTATCTATGATCCATCTATGGAGAAGTCAGGGTGATACTACTATCTATGATCCATCTATGGAGAAGTCAGGGTGATACTATTATCTATGATCCATCTATGGAGAAGTCAGGGTGATATCTATGATCCATCTATGGAGAAGTCAGGGTGATACTACTATCTATGATCCATCTATGGAGAAGTCAGGAGATACTATTATCTATGATCCATCTATGGAGAAGTCAGGGTGATACTGCTGTCTATGATCCATTTATGGGAGAAGTCTATGATCTACTATCTGGAGAGTCATACTACTATGGAGAAGTCATACTATTATCTATGGGTGATACTACTATCTATGGAGAAGTCAGGGTGATACTACTATCTATGATCCATCTATGGAGAAGTCAGGGTGATACTACTATTATCTATGATCCATCTATGGATGAAGTCAGGGTGATACTACCATCTATGATCCATCTATGGAGAAGTCAGGGTGATACTACTATCTATGATCCATCTATGGAGAAGTCAGGTGATACTACTATCTATCTATGATCCATCTATGGAGAAGTCAGGGTGATACTATTATCTATGATCCATCTATGGAGAAGTCAGGGTGATACTATTATCTATGATCCATCTATGGAGAAGTCAGGGTGATACTGCTATCTATGATCCATCTATGGAGAAGTCAGGGTGATACTACTATCTATCTATGGAGAAGTCAGGGTGATACTGCTATCTATGGAGAAGTCAGGGTGATACTACTCCATCTATGGAGAAGTCAGGGTGATACTACTATCTATGGAGAAGTCAGGGTGATACTGCTATCTATGGAGAAGTCAGGTGATACTATCTATCCATCTATGGAGAAGTCAGGGTGATACTACTATCTATGATCCATCTATGGAGAAGTCAGGGTGATACTACTATCTATGGAGAAGTCAGGGTGATACTACTATCTATGGAGAAGTCAGGGGTGATACTATTATCTATGGAGAAGTCAGGGTGATACTACTATCTATGGAGAAGTCTATGCTATCTATGGAGAAGTGATACTACTATCTATGATCCATCTATGGAGAAGTCAGGGTGATACTACTATCTATGATCCATCTATATGGAGATACCATCTATGTCAGGGTGATACTATTATGATACTACTATCTATGATCCATCTATGGAGAAGTCAGGGTGATACTACTATCTATGATCCATCTATGGAGAAGTCAGGGTGATACTACTATCTATCCATCTATGGAGAAGTCAGGGTGATACTACTATCTATGGAGAAGTCAGGGTGATACTACTATCTATGATCTATGGGTGATACTGATCTCTATGGAGAAGTCAGGGTGATACTACTATCTATGGATCCATCTATGGAGAAGTCAGGGTGATACTATCTATCTATGATCCATCTATGGAGAAGTCAGGAGAAGTGATACTATTATCTATGATCCATCTATGGAGAAGTCAGGGTGATACTACTATCTATGGGTGATACTGCTATCTATGGAGAAGTCAGGGTGATACTACTATCTATGATCCATCTATGGAGAAGTCAGGGGTGATACTATATCTATGATCCATCTATGGAGAAGTCAGGGTGATACTACTATCTATGATCCATGGATGATATGGATGAAGTCAGGTGATACTGCTATCTATGGAGAAGTCAGGGTGATACTATATCTATGGAGGAGAAGTCAGGGTGATACTGCTGTCTATGAGAAGTCAGATACTACTATCATGGAGAAGTCAGATACTGATACTGTCTCTGGAGAAGTCAGGGTGATACTACTATCTATGGAGAAGTCAGGGTGATACTACTATCTATGGAGAAGTCAGGGTGATACTACTATCTATGATCCATCTATGGAGAAGTCAGGGTGATACTATTATGCTCTATGGAGAAGTCAGGGTGATACTATTATCTATGATCCATCTATGGAGAAGTCAGGGTGATACTACTATCTATGGATGAAGTCAGGGTGATACTGCTGTCTATGGAGAAGTCAGGGTGATACTACTATCTATGGAGAAGTCAGGGTGATACTATGTCTATGATGAAGTCAGGGTGATACTGCTGTCTATGGAGAAGTCAGGGTGATACTGCTATCTATGATCCATCTATGGAGAAGTCAGGGTGATACTGCTATCTATGGATGAAGTCAGGGTGATACTGCTGTCTATGATCCATCTATGGAGAAGTCAGGGTGATACTCCTGTCTATGATGAAGTCAGGGTGATACTGCTGTCTCTGGAGAAGTCAGGGTGATACTACTATCTATGGAGAAGTCAGGGTGATACTACTATCTATGATCCATCAATGGAGAAGTCAGGGTGATACTACTATCTATGATCCATCTATGGAGAAGTCAGGTGATACTACTATCTATGATCCATCTATGGAGAAGTCAGGGTGATACTACTATCTATGATCCATCTATGGAGAAGTCAGGGTGATACTATTATCTATGATCCATCTATGGAGAAGTCAGGGTGATACTATTATCTATGATCCATCTATGGAGAAGTCAGGGTGATACTATTATCTATGATCCATCTATGGAGAAGTCAGGGTGATACTACTATCTATGATCCATCTATGGTGAAGTCAGGGTGATACTACTGTCTATGGAGAAGTCAGGGTGATACTATTATCTATGATCCATCTATGGAGAAGTCAGGGTGATACTACTATCTATGGAGAAGTCAGGGTGATACTGCTGTCTATGATCCATCTATGGGGAAGTCAGTGTGATACTGCTATCTATGGAGAAGTCAGGGTGATACTGCTATCGATGGAGAAGTCAGGGTGGTACTGCAATCTATGGAGAAGTCAGGGTGATACTGCTATCTATGGAGAAGTCAGGGTGATACTACTATCTATGGAGAAGTCAGGGTGATACTGCTATCTATGGAGAAGTCAGGGTGATACTACTATCTATGGAGAAGTCAGGGTGATACTACTATCTATGGAGAAGTCAGGGTGATACTGCTATCTATGGAGAAGTCAGGGTGATACTACTATCTATGGAGAAGTCAGGGTGATACTACTATCTATGATCCATCTATGGAGAAGTCAGGGTGATACTACTATCTATGATCCATCTATGGAGAAGTCAGGGTGATACTACTATCTATGGAGAAGTCAGGGTGATACTACTATCTATGGAGAAGTCAGGGTGATACTACTATCTATGATCCATCTATGGAGAAGTCAGGGTGATACTACTATCTATGATCCATCTATGGAGAAGTCAGGGTGATACTGCTATCTATGATCCATCTATGGAGAAGTCAGGGTGATACTGCTATCTATGGAGAAGTCAGGGTGATACTTCTATCTATGGAGAAGTCAGGGTGATACTACTATCTATGGAGAAGTCAGGGTGATACTACTATCTATGGAGAAGTCAGGGTGATACTATCTATGGAGAAGTCAGGGTGATACTACTATCTATGGAGAAGTCAGGGTGATACTACTATCTATGATCCATCTATGGAGAAGTCAGGGTGATACTACTATCTATGGAGAAGTCAGGGTGATACTACTATCTATGGAGAAGTCAGGGTGATACTACTATCTATGGAGAAGTCAGGGTGATACTACTATCTATGGAGAAGTCAGGGTGATACTACTATCTATGATCCATCTATGGAGAAGTCAGGGTGATACTACTATCTATGATCCATCTATTGAGAAGTCAGGGTGATACTACTATCTATGGAGAAGTCAGGGTGATACTACTATCTATGATCCATCTATGGAGAAGTCAGGGTGATACTACTATCTATGATCCATCTATGGAGAAGTCAGGGTGATACTACTATCCATGGAGAAGTCAGGGTGATACTGCTATCTATGGAGAAGTCAGGGTGATACTGCTATCTATGATCCATCTATGGAGAAGTCAGGGTGATACTACTATCTATGGAGAAGTCAGGATGATACTGCTATCTATGGAGAAGTCAGGGTGATACTGCTATCTATGGAGAAGTCAGGGTGATACTGCTATCTATGGAGAAGTCAGGGTGATACTGCTATCTATGATCCATCTATGGAGATAGTCAGGGTGATACTCTATGATATCTATGGAGAAGTCAGGGTGATACTGCTATCTATGGATAAGTCAGGGTGATACTACTATCTATGATCCATCTATGGAGAAGTCAGGGTGATACTACTATCTATGATCCATCTATGGAGAAGTCAGGGTGATACTGCTGTCTATGATGAGAGTCAGGATGATACTCCTGTCTATGATGAAGTCAGGGTGATACTGCTGTCTATGGAGAAGTCAGGGTGATACTACTATCTATGGAGAAGTCAGGGTGATACTACTATCTGTCTATGAGAAGTCAGGGTGATACTGCTGTCTCTGGAGAAGTCAGGGTGATACTACTATCTATGGAGAAGTCAGGGTGATACTACTATCTATGGAGAAGTTAGGGTGATACTACTATCTATGATCCATCTATGGAGAAGTCAGGGTGATACTACTATCTATGGAGAAGTCAGGGTGATACTGCTATCTATGATCCATCTATGGAGAAGTCAGGGTGATACTGCTGTCTATGGATGAAGTCAGGGTGATACTGCTGTCTATGGAGAAGTCAGGGTGATACTATATCTATGGAGAAGTCAGGGTGATACTATTATCTATGATGAAGTCAGGGTGATACTGCTGTCTATGGAGAAGTCAGGGTGATACTGCTATCTATGATCCATCTATGGAGAAGTCAGGGTGATACTGCTGTCTATGATGAAGTCAGGGTGATACTATTATCTGTCTATGGAGAAGTCAGGGTGATACTACTATCTATGGAGAAGTCAGGGTGATACTCCTGTCTATGAGAAGTCAGGGTGATACTGCTATCTATGGAGAAGTCAGGGTGATACTACTATCTATGGAGAAGTCAGGGTGATACTACTATCTATGATCCATCTATGGAGAAGTCAGGGTGATACTACTATCTATGATCCATCTATGGAGAAGTCAGGGTGATACTATATGATCTCTATGGAGAAGTCAGGGTGATACTATATCTATGATCCATCTATGGAGAAGTCAGGGTGATACTACTATCTATCCATCTATGGAGAAGTCAGGGTGATACTATTATCTATGATCCATCTATGGAGAAGTCAGGGTGATACTATTATCTATGATCCATCTATGGAGAAGTCAGGGTGATACTATTATCTATGATCCATCTATGAGAAGTCAGGGTGATACTACTGTCTATGGAGAAGTCAGGGTGATACTATTATCTATCCATCTATGGAGAAGTCAGGGTGATACTACTATCTATGGATCCATCTATGAGAAGTCAGGGTGATACTACTATCTATGGAGAAGTCAGGGTGATACTACTATCTATGGGAGAAGTCAGGGTGATACTATTATCTATGATCCATCTATGGAGAAGTCAGGGTGATACTATTATCTATGATCCATCTATGGAGAAGTCAGGGTGATACTATTATCTATGATCCATCTATGGAGAAGTCAGGGTGATACTATTATCATGATCTCTATGATCCATCTATGGAGAAGTCAGGGTGATACTATTATCTATGATCCATCTATGGAGAAGTCAGGGTGATACTACTATCTATGATCCATCTATGGAGAAGTCAGGGTGATACTACTGTCTATGGAGAAGTCAGGGTGATACTATTATCTATGATCCATCTATGGAGAAGTCAGGGTGATACTACTATCTATGATCCATCTATGGAGAAGTCAGGGTGATACTACTATCTATGGAGAAGTCAGGGTGATACTACTATCTATGGAGAAGTCAGGGTGATACTACTATCTATGGAGAAGTCAGGGTGATACTATTATCTATGGAGAAGTCAGGGTGATACTACTATCTATGGAGAAGTCAGGGTGATACTACTATCTATGATCCATCTATGGAGAAGTCAGGGTGATACTATTATCTATGATCCATCTATGGAGAAGTCAGGGTGATACTATTATCTATGATCCATCTATGGAGAAGTCAGGGTGATACTACTATCTATGGAGAAGTCAGGGTGATACTACTATCTATGATCCATCTATGGAGAAGTCAGGGTGATACTATTATCTATGATCCATCTATGGAGAAGTCAGGGTGATACTATTATCTATGATCCATCTATGGAGAAGTCAGGGTGATACTGCTATCGATGGAGAAGTCAGGGTGATACTACTATCTATGATCCATCTATGGAGAAGTCAGGGTGATACTACTATCTATGGATAAGTCAGGGTGATACTACTATCTATGATCCATCTATGGAGAAGTCAGGGTGATACTACTATCTATGATCCATCTATGGAGAAGTCAGGGTGATACTACTATCTATGATCCATCTATGGAGAAGTCAGGGTGATACTACTATCTATGATCCATCTATGGAGAAGTCAGGGAGATGCTGCTATCTATGATCCATCTATGGAGAAGTCAGGGTGATACTACTATCTATGATCCATCTATGGAGAAGTCAGGGAGATGCTGCTATCTATGATCCATCTATGGAGAAGTCAGGGTGATACTGCTGTCTATGGAGAAGTCAGGGTGATACTACTATCTATGGAGAAGTCAGGGTGATACTACTATCTATGGAGAAGTCAGGGTGATACTATTATCTATGGAGAAGTCAGGGTGATACTACTATCTATGGAGAAGTCAGGGTGATACTACTATCTATGATCCATCTATGGAGAAGTCAGGGTGATACTATTATCTATGATCCATCTATGGAGAAGTCAGGGTGATACTATTATCTATGATCCATCTATGGAGAAGTCAGGGTGATACTATTATCTATGATCCATCTATGGAGAAGTCAGGGTGATACTACTATCTATGGAGAAGTCAGGGTGATACTACTATCTATGATCCATTTATGGAGAAGTCAGGGTGATACTATTATCTATGATCCATCTATGGAGAAGTCAGGGTGATACTATTATCTATGATCCATCTATGGTGAAGTCTGGGTGATACTGCTATCGATGGAGAAGTCAGGGTGATACTACTATCTATGATCCATCTATGGAGAAGTCAGGGTGATACTACTATCTATGGATAAGTCAGGGTGATACTACTATCTATGATCCATCTATGGAGAAGTCAGGGTGATACTACTATCTATGATCCATCTATGGAGAAGTCAGGGTGATACTACTATCTATGATCCATCTATGGAGAAGTCAGGGTGATACTACTATCTATGATCCATCTATGGAGAAGTCAGGGTGATACTACTATCTATGATCCATCTATGGAGAAGTCAGGGTGATACTGCTGTCTATGGAGCAGTCAGGGTGATACTGCTGTCTATGGAGAAGTCAGGGTGATACTACTATCTATGATCCATCTATGGAAAAGTCAGGGTGATACTACTATCTATGATCCATCTATGGAGAAGTCAGGGTGATACTGCTATCTATGGAGAAGTCAGGGTGATACTACTATCTATGGAGAAGTCAGGGTGTTACTGCTATCTATGGAGAAGTCAGGGTGATACTGCTATCTATGTTCCATCTATGGAGAAGTCAGGGTGATACTACTATCTATGGAGAAGTCAGGGTGATACTGCTGTCTATGATCCATCTATGGGAAGTCAGTGTGATACTGCTATCTATGGAGAAGTCAGGGTGATACTGCTATCGATGGAGAAGTCAGGGTGGTACTGCAATCTATGGAGAAGTCAGGGTGATACTGCTATCTATGGAGAAGTCAGGGTGATACTACTATCTATGGAGAAGTCAGGGTGATACTGCTATCTATGGAGAAGTCAGGGTGATACTACTATCTATGGAGAAGTCAGGGTGATACTACTATCTATGGAGAAGTCAGGGTGATACTGCTATCTATGGAGAAGTCAGGGTGATACTACTATCTATGGAGAAGTCAGGGTGATACTACTATCTATGATCCATCTATGGAGAAGTCAGGGTGATACTACTATCTATGATCCATCTATGGAGAAGTCAGGGTGATACTACTATCTATGGAGAAGTCAGGGTGATACTACTATCTATGGAGAAGTCAGGGTGATACTACTATCTATGATCCATCTATGGAGAAGTCAGGGTGATACTACTATCTATGATCCATCTATGGAGAAGTCAGGGTGATACTGCTATCTATGATCCATCTATGGAGAAGTCAGGGTGATACTGCTATCTATGGAGAAGTCAGGGTGATACTTCTATCTATGGAGAAGTCAGGGTGATACTACTATCTATGGAGAAGTCAGGGTGATACTACTATCTATGGAGAAGTCAGGGTGATACTGCTATCTATGGAGAAGGGTGATACTACTATCTATGGAGAAGTCAGGGTGATACTACTATCTATGATCCATCTATGGAGAAGTCAGGGTGATACTACTATCTATGGAGAAGTCAGGGTGATACTACTATCTATGGAGAAGTCAGGGTGATACTGTTATCTATGGAGAAGTCAGGTGATACTACTATCTATGGAGAAGTCAGGGTGATACTACTATCTATGATCCATCTATGGAGAAGTCAGGGTGATACTACTATCTATGATCCATCTATTGAGAAGTCAGGGTGATACTACTATCTATGGAGAAGTCAGGGTGATACTACTATCTATGATCCATCTATGGAGAAGTCAGGGTGATACTACTATCTATGATCCATCTATGGAGAAGTCAGGGTGATACTACTATCCATGGAGAAGTCAGGGTGATACTGCTATCTATGGAGAAGTCAGGGTGATACTGCTATCTATGATCCATCTATGGAGAAGTCAGGGTGATACTACTATCTATGGAGAAGTCAGGATGATACTGCTATCTATGGAGAAGTCAGGGTGATACTGCTATCTATGGAGAAGTCAGGGTGATACTGCTATCTATGGAGAAGTCAGGGTGATACTGCTATCTATGATCCATCTATGGAGTAGTCAGGGTGATACTACTATCTATGGAGAAGTCAGGGTGATACTGCTATCTATGGATAAGTCAGGGTGATACTACTATCTATGATCCATCTATGGAGAAGTCAGGGTGATACTACTATCTATGATCCATCTATGGAGAAGTCAGGGTGATACTGCTGTCTATGATGAAGTCAGGATGATACTCCTGTCTATGATGAAGTCAGGGTGATACTGCTGTCTATGGAGAAGTCAGGGTGATACTACTATCTATGGAGAAGTCAGGGTGATACTCCTGTCTATGATGAAGTCAGGGTGATACTGCTGTCTCTGGAGAAGTCAGGGTGATACTACTATCTATGGAGAAGTCAGGGTGATACTACTATCTATGGAGAAGTTAGGGTGATACTACTATCTATGATCCATCTATGGAGAAGTCAGGGTGATACTATTATCTATGGAGAAGTCAGGGTGATACTGCTATCTATGATCCATCTATGGAGAAGTCAGGGTGATACTGCTGTCTATGATGAAGTCAGGGTGATACTGCTGTCTATGGAGAAGTCAGGGTGATACTACTATCTATGGAGAAGTCAGGGTGATACTCCTGTCTATGATGAAGTCAGGGTGATACTGCTGTCTATGGAGAAGTCAGGGTGATACTGCTAACTATGATCCATCTATGGAGAAGTCAGGGTGATACTGCTGTCTATGATGAAGTCAGGGTGATGCTGCTGTCTATGGAGAAGTCAGGGTGATACTACTATCTATGGAGAAGTCAGGGTGATACTACTATCTATGGAGAAGTCAGGGTGATACTGCTATCTATGGAGAAGTCAGGGTGATACTACTATCTATGGAGAAGTCAGGGTGATACTACTATCTATGATCCATCTATGGAGAAGTCAGGGTGATACTACTATCTATGGAGAAGTCAGGGTGATACTATCCATCTATGGAGAAGTCAGGGTGATACTATCTATGGAGAAGTCAGGGTGATACTACTATCTATGGAGAAGTCAGGGTGATACTACTATCTATGATCCATCTATGGAGAAGTCAGGGTGATACTACTATCTATGGAGAAGTCAGGGTGATACTACTATCTATGATCCATCTATGGAGAAGTCAGGGTGATACTACTATCTATGATCCATCTATGGAGAAGTCAGGGTGATACTACTATCTATGGAGAAGTCAGGGTGATACTGCTATCTATGGAGAAGTCAGGGTGATACTACTATCTATGATCCATCTATGGAGAAGTCAGGGTGATACTACTATCTATGGAGAAGTCAGGGTGATACTACTATCTATGGAGAAGTCAGGGTGATACTGCTATCTATGGAGAAGTCAGGGTGATACTGCTATCTATGGAGAAGTCAGGGTGATACTGCTATCTATGATCCATCTATGGAGAAGTCAGGGTGATACTACTATCTATGGAGAAGTCAGGGTGATACTGCTATCTATGGAGAAGTCAGGGTGATACTGCTATCTATGATCCATCTATGGAGAAGTCAGGGTGATACTACTATCTATGATCCATCTATGGAGAAGTCAGGGTGATACTGCTATCTATGATCCATCAGGGTGATACTATGGAGAAGTCAGGGTGATACTGCTGTCTATGGAGAAGTCAGGGTGATACTACTATCTATGGAGAAGTCAGGGTGATACTACTATCTATGGAGTCAATACTGTCAGGAGTGATACTACTATCTATGGAGAAGTCAGGGTGATACTACTATCTATGGAGAAGTCAGGGTGATACTACTATCTATGATCCATCTATGGAGAAGTCAGGGTGATACTACTATCTATGGAGAAGTCAGGGTCAGATACTGCTATCTATGATCCATCTATGGAGAAGTCAGGGTGATACTGCTGTCTATGATCCATCTAGGAGATACTGTCTATGGAGAAGATGATACTACTATCTATGGAGAAGTCAGGGTGATACTCCTGTCTATGGAGAAGTCAGGGTGATACTATGTCTATGGAGAAGTCAGGGTGATACTGCTATCTATGATCCATCTATGGAGAAGTCAGGGTGATACTGCTATCTATGGATGAAGTCAGGGTGATGCTGCTATGATCTATGGAGAAGTCAGGGTGATACTACTATCTATGGAGAAGTCAGGGTGATACTGCTATCTATGGAGAAGTCAGGGTGATACTGCTGTCTCTGGATCAGGGTGATACTGGATCTATGGAGAAGTCAGGGTGATACTGCTATCTATGATCCATCTATGGAGAAGTCAGGGTGATACTGCTATCTATGGAAGTCAGGGTGATACTGTTATCTATGGAGAAGTCTATATCTATGGATGAAGTCAGGGTGATACTGCTATCTATGGAGAAGTCAGGGTGATACTACTATCTATGATGAAGTCAGGGTGATACTGGAGAAGTCAGGGTGATACTACTATCTATGGAGTCCATCTATGGAGATACTCAGGGTGATACTACTATCTATGGAGAAGTCAGGGTGATACTACTATCTATGATCCATCTGGAGAAGTCAGGGTGATACTATTATCTATGGAGAAGTCAGGGTGATACTACTATCTATGGAGAAGTCAGGGTGATACTACTATCTATAATCCATCTATGGAGAAGTCAGTGTGATACTGCTATCTATGGAGAAGTCAGGGTGATACTGCTATCTATGGAGAAGTCAGGGTGATACTGCTATCTATGGAGAAGTCAGGGTGATACTGCTATCTATGATCCATCTATGGAGAAGTCAGTGTGATACTGCTATCTATGGAGAAGTCAGGGTGATACTACTATCTATGGAGAAGTCAGGGTGATACTACTATCTATGATCCATCTATGGAGAAGTCAGGGTGATACTACTATCTATGGAGAAGTCAGGGTGATACTACTATCTATGATCCATCTATGGAGAAGTCAGGGTGATACTACTATCTATGGAGAAGTCAGGGTGATACTGCTATCTATGGAGAAGTCAGGGTGATACTACTATCTATGATCCATCTATGGAGAAGTCAGGGTGATACTACTATCTATGATCCATCTATGGGGAAGTAAGGGTGATACTACTATCTATGGAGAAGTCAGGGTGATACTACTATCTATGGAGAAGTCAGGGTGATACTACTATCTATGGAGAAGTCAGGGTGATACTACTATCTATGGAGAAGACAGGGTGATACTACTATCTATGGAGAAGTCAGGGTGATACTACTATCTATGATCCATCTATGGAGAAGTCAGGGTGATACTACTATCTATGGAGAAGTCAGGGTGATACTACTATCTATGGAGAAGTCAGGGTGATACTACTATCTATGGAGAAGTCAGGGTGATACTACTATCTATGGAGAAGTCAGGGTGATACTACTATCTATGGAGAAGTCAGGGTGATACTACTATCTATGGAGAAGTCCTATCTATGGAGAAGTCAGGGTGATACTACTATCTATGATCCATCTATGGAGAAGTCAGGGTGATACTACTATCTATGGAGAAGTCAGGGTGATACTACTATCTATGGAGAAGTCAGGGTGATACTACTATCTATGGAGAAGTAAGGGTGATACTATTATCTATGGAGAAGTCAGGGTGATACTACTATCTATGGAGAAGTCAGGGTGATACTACTATCTATGATCCATCTATGGAGAAGTCAGGGTGATACTACTATCTATGATCCATCTATGGAGAAGTCAGGGTGATACTATTATCTATGATCCATCTATGGAGAAGTCAGGGTGATACTATTATCTATGATCCATCTATGGAGAAGTCAGGGTGATACTATTATCTATGATCCATCTATGGAGAAGTCAGGGTGATACTATTATCTATGATCCATCTATGGAGAAGTCAGGGTGATACTACTGTCTATGGAGAAGTCAGGGTGATACTATTATCTATGATCCATCTATGGAGAAGTCAGGGTGATACTACTATCTATGATCCATCTATGGAGAAGTCAGGGTGATACTACTGTCTATGGAGAAGTCTGATACTACTATCTATGGAGAAGTCAGGGTGATACTACTATCTATGAAGTCAGGGTGATACTATCTATGGAGAAGTCAGGGTGATACTACTATCTATGATCCATCTATGGAGAAGTCAGGGTGATACTACTATCTATGATCCATCTATGGAGAAGTCAGGGTGATACTATTATCTATGATCCATCTATGGAGAAGTCAGGGTGATACTATTATCTATGATCCATCTATGGAGAAGTCAGGGTGATACTATTATCTATGATCCATCTATGGAGAAGTCAGGGTGATACTATTATCTATGATCCATCTATGGAGAAGTCAGGGTGATACTACTATCTATGATCCATCTATGGAGAAGTCAGGGTGATACTACTGTCTATGGAGAAGTCAGGGTGATACTATTATCTATGATCCATCTATGGAGAAGTCAGGGTGATACTACTATCTATGATCCATCTATGGAGAAGTCAGGGTGATACTACTATCTATGGAGAAGTCAGGGTGATACTACTATCTATGGAGAAGTCAGGGTGATACTACTATCTATGGAGAAGTCAGGGTGATACTATTATCTATGGAGAAGTCAGGGTGATACTACTATCTATGGAGAAGTCAGGGTGATACTATTATCTATGATCCATCTATGGAGAAGTCAGGGTGATACTACTATCTATGGAGAAGTCAGGGTGATACTACTATCTATGATCCATCTATGGAGAAGTCAGGGTGATACTATTATCTATGATCCATCTATGGAGAAGTCAGGGTGATACTATTATCTATGATCCATCTATGGAGAAGTCAGGGTGATACTGCTATCGATGGAGAAGTCAGGGTGATACTACTATCTATGATCCATCTATGGAGAAGTCAGGGTGATACTACTATCTATGGATAAGTCAGGGTGATACTACTATCTATGATCCATCTATGGAGAAGTCAGGGTGATACTACTATCTATGATCCATCTATGGAGAAGTCAGGGTGATACTACTATCTATGATCCATCTATGGAGAAGTCAGGGTGATACTACTATCTATGATCCATCTATGGAGAAGTCAGGGAGATGCTGCTATCTATGATCCATCTATGGAGAAGTCAGGGTGATACTACTATCTATGATCCATCTATGGAGAAGTCAGGGAGATGCTGCTATCTATGATCCATCTATGGAGAAGTCAGGGTGATACTGCTGTCTATGGAGAAGTCAGGGTGATACTACTATCTATGGAGAAGTCAGGGTGATACTACTATCTATGGAGAAGTCAGGGTGATACTATTATCTATGGAGAAGTCAGGGTGATACTACTATCTATGGAGAAGTCAGGGTGATACTACTATCTATGATCCATCTATGGAGAAGTCAGGGTGATACTATTATCTATGATCCATCTATGGAGAAGTCAGGGTGATACTATTATCTATGATCCATCTATGGAGAAGTCAGGGTGATACTATTATCTATGATCCATCTATGGAGAAGTCAGGGTGATACTACTATCTATGGAGAAGTCAGGGTGATACTACTATCTATGATCCATTTATGGAGAAGTCAGGGTGATACTATTATCTATGATCCATCTATGGAGAAGTCAGGGTGATACTATTATCTATGATCCATCTATGGTGAAGTCTGGGTGATACTGCTATCTATGGAGAAGTCAGGGTGATACTACTATCTATCTATGGAGAAGTCAGGGTGATACTACTATCTATGGATAAGTCAGGGTGATACTACTATCTATGATCCATCTATGGAGAAGTCAGGGTGATACTACTATCTATGATCCATCTATGGAGAAGTCAGGGTGATACTATATCTATGATCCATCTATGGAGAAGTCAGGGTGATACTACTATCTATGATCCATCTATGGAGAAGTCCATACTGCTGTCTATGGAGAGTCAGGGTGATACTGATGGAGAAGTCAGGGTGATACTACTATCTATGATCCATCTATGGAAAAGTCAGGGTGATACTACTATCTATGATCCATCTATGGAGAAGTCAGGTGATACTGCTATCTATGGAGAAGTCAGGGTGATACTACTATCTATGGAGAAGTCAGGGTGTTACTGCTATCTATGGAGAAGTCAGGGTGATACTGCTATCTATGTCCATCTATGGAGAAGTCAGGGAGAAGTGATACTGCTGTCTATGATCCATCTATGGGGAAGTCAGTGTGATACTGCTATCTATGGAGAAGTCAGGTGATACTGCTATCTGGAGAAGTCAGGGTGGTACTGCATCTATGGAGAAGTCAGGGTGATCATCTATGGAGAAGTCAGGGTGATACTACTATCTATGGATCCATCTATGGAGAAGTCAGGGTGATACTGCTATCTATGGAGAAGTCAGGGTGATACTACTATCTATGGAGAAGTCAGGGTGATACTGATACTGGAGAAGTCAGGGTGATCTATATCTATGGAGAAGTCAGGGTGATACTGCTATCTATGTTCCATCTATGGAGAAGTCAGGGTGATACTATCTATCTATGGAGAAGTCAGGGTGATACTGCTATCTATGATCCATCTATGGGGAAGTCAGTGTGATACTGCTATCTATGGAGAAGTCAGGGTGATACTGCTATCTATGGAGAAGTCAGGGTGATACTGCAATCTATGGAGAAGTCAGGGTGATACTGCTATCTATGGAGAAGTCAGGGTGATACTACTATCTATGGAGAAGTCAGGGTGATACTGCTATCTATGGAGAAGTCAGGGTGATACTACTATCTATGGAGAAGTCAGGGTGATACTACTATCTATGGAGAAGTCAGGGTGATACTGCTATCTATGGAGAAGTCAGGGTGATACTACTATCTATGGAGAAGTCAGGGTGATACTACTATCTATGATCCATCTATGGAGAAGTCAGGGTGATACTACTATCTATGATCCATCTATGGAGAAGTCAGGGTGATACTACTATCTATGGAGAAGTCAGGGTGATACTACTATCTATGGAGAAGTCAGGGTGATACTACTATCTATGATCCATCTATGGAGAAGTCAGGGTGATACTACTATCTATGATCCATCTATGGAGAAGTCAGGGTGATACTGCTATCTATGATCCATCTATGGAGAAGTCAGGGTGATACTGCTATCTATGGAGAAGTCAGGGTGATACTTCTATCTATGGAGAAGTCAGGGTGATACTACTATCTATGGAGAAGTCAGGGTGATACTACTATCTATGGAGAAGTCAGGGTGATACTGCTATCTATGGAGAAGTCAGGGTGATACTACTATCTATGGAGAAGTCAGGGTGATACTACTATCTATGATCCATCTATGGAGAAGTCAGGGTGATACTACTATCTATGGAGAAGTCAGGGTGATACTACTATCTATGGAGAAGTCAGGGTGATACTGTTATCTATGGAGAAGTCAGGGTGATACTACTATCTATGGAGAAGTCAGGGTGATACTACTATCTATGATCCATCTATGGAGAAGTCAGGGTGATACTACTATCTATGATCCATCTATTGAGAAGTCAGGGTGATACTACTATCTATGGAGAAGTCAGGGTGATACTACTATCTATGATCCATCTATGGAGAAGTCAGGGTGATACTACTATCTATGATCCATCTATGGAGAAGTCAGGGTGATACTACTATCCATGGAGAAGTCAGGGTGATACTGCTATCTATGGAGAAGTCAGGGTGATACTGCTATCTATGATCCATCTATGGAGAAGTCAGGGTGATACTACTATCTATGGAGAAGTCAGGATGATACTGCTATCTATGGAGAAGTCAGGGTGATACTGCTATCTATGGAGAAGTCAGGGTGATACTGCTATCTATGGAGAAGTCAGGGTGATACTGCTATCTATGATCCATCTATGGAGTAGTCAGGGTGATACTACTATCTATGGAGAAGTCAGGGTGATACTGCTATCTATGGATAAGTCAGGGTGATACTACTATCTATGATCCATCTATGGAGAAGTCAGGGTGATACTGCTGTCTATGATGAAGTCAGGATGATACTCCATCTATGGAGAAGTCAGGGTGATACTGCTATCTATGATCTATGGAGAAGTCAGGGTGATACTACTGATCTATGGAGAAGTCAGGGTGATACTCCTGTCTATGATGAAGTCAGGGTGATACTGCTGTCTCTGGAGAAGTCAGGGTGATACTACTATCTATGGAGAAGTCAGGGTGATACTACTATCTATGGAGAAGTTAGGGTGATACTACTATCTATGATGAAGTCAGGGTGATACTGCTGTCTCTGGAGAAGTCAGGGTGATACTACTATCTATGGAGAAGTCAGGGTGATACTACTATCTATGGAGAAGTTAGGGTGATACTACTATCTATGATCCATCTATGGAGAAGTCAGGGTGATACTATTATCTATGGAGAAGTCAGGGTGATACTGCTATCTATGATCCATCTATGGAGAAGTCAGGGTGATACTGCTATCTATGATGAAGTCAGGGTGATACTGCTGTCTATGGAGAAGTCAGGGTGATACTACTATCTATGGAGAAGTCAGGGTGATACTCCTGTCTATGATGAAGTCAGGGTGATACTGCTGTCTATGGAGAAGTCAGGGTGATACTGCTAACTATGATCCATCTATGGAGAAGTCAGGGTGATACTGCTGTCTATGATGAAGTCAGGGTGATGCTGCTGTCTATGGAGAAGTCAGGGTGATACTACTATCTATGGAGAAGTCAGGGTGATACTCCTGTCTATGATGAAGTCAGGGTGATACTGCTGTCTCTGGAGAAGTCAGGGTGATACTACTATCTATGGAGAAGTCAGGGTGATACTGCTATCTATGATCCATCTATGGAGAAGTCATGGTGATACTGCTGTCTATGATGAAGTCAGGGTGATACTGTTATCTATGGAGAAGTAAGGATGATACTACTATCTATGATGAAGTCAGGGTGATACTACTGTCTCTGGAGAAGTCAGGGTGATACTACTATCTATGATGAAGTCAGGGTGATACTGCTATCTCTGGAGAAGTCAGGGTGATACTACTATCTATGGTTAAGTCAGGGTGATACTACTATCTATGGAGAAGTCAGGGTGATACTACTATCTATGATCCATCTATGGAGAAGTCAGGGTGATACTACTATCTATGGAGAAGTCAGGGTGATACTGCTCTATGGAGAAGTCAGGGTGATACTACTATCTATGATCCATCTATGGAAGAGAAGTCAGTGGTGATACTACTATCTATGGATCCATCTATGGAGAAGTCAGGGTGATACTGCTATCTATGGAGAAGTCAGGGTGATACTACTATCTATGGAGAAGTCAGGGTGATACTACTCTATGGAGAAGTCAGGGTGATACTACTATCTATGGAGAAGTCAGGGTGATACTACTATCTATGGAGAAGTCAGGGTGATACTATCTATGAGAAGTCAGGGTGATACTGCTATCTATGGATCCATCTATGGAGAAGTCAGGGTGATACTACTATCTATGGAGAAGTCAGGGTGATACTACTATCTATGATCCATCTATGGAGAAGTCAGGGTGATACTACTATCTATGGATAAGTCAGGGTGATACTACTATCTATGGAGAAGACAGTGATACCATCTATGGAGAAGTCAGGGTGATACTACTATCTATGATCCATCTATGGAGAAGTCAGGGTGATACTACTATCTATGATCTACTATGGAGAAGTCAGGGTGATACTACTGTCTATGGAGAAGTCAGGGTGATACTACTATCTATGGAGAAGTCAGGGTGATACTACTATCTATGGAGAAGTCAGGGTGATACTACTATCTATGGAGAAGTCAGGGTGATACTACTATCTATGATCCATCTATGAAGTCAGGGTGATACTATTATCTATGATCCATCTATGGAGAAGTCAGGGTGATACTATCTATCTATGATCCATCTATGGAGAAGTCAGGGTGATACTATTATCTATGATCCATCTATGGAGAAGTCAGGGTGATACTATTATCTATGATCCATCTATGGAGAAGTCAGGGTGATACTATTATCTATCTATGGAGAAGTCAGGGTGATACTACTATCTATGATCCATCTATGGAGAAGTCATGGTGATACTACTGTCTATGGAGAAGTCAGGGTGATACTACTATCTATGGAGAAGTCAGGGTGATACTACTATCTATGATCCATCTATGGAGAAGTCAGGGTACCACTGTCTATGGAGAAGTCTGATACTACTCTATGGAGAAGTCAGGTGATACTACTATCTATGGAGAAGTCAGGGTGATACTGCTATCTATGGAGAAGTCAGGGTGATACTACTATCTATGGAAGTTAAGTCAGGGTGATACTAAGTATCTATCAGGGTGATACTACTATCTATGGAGAAGTCAGGGTGATACTACTATCT